>NW_024424675.1:26638099-26707581 GCF_017311325.1 Ursus maritimus | reverse complement strand
GGCCGTTGCAGCCTTGCTGACAATAAGGAGGAACCTGAGGGACATCCATGGGGCTCTCTTCATTGGGATAAGTAAGGGAAAAGAGACTGTGGATCTAGCAAAAAGGAGTTTGGTAGAGGGTTTTGCCTGAGCATTATGGTGGGTACAGATGAAGTGGGGGCATTAAAGCTCAAGCCAAGATTTAAGCTTCCCAACTCTTCTGAAGATGGAAGAAGAGAGTGGACAAGAGTGAGACAGGGAAAGATGGAGTGTGTCTTCACAAGTTAGTAGTGATCCAGCTGAGAGGAGCCTGGAAAGAAGGGAGAAGACAGCCATGGCCAGGACAACCATGTTGGCCATGAAGATGGGGAGGAACAAGGGGGAAGACTGAAGAAAGATATTGGAGGAAGAATTGGCCAAAAAAAAAAACAAAACACCTGGAGTTAAGTTGGAGATGGAAGGCAAGGGAAAAGAGAAGATGATGTCGGGATTTCTGATCTTGGAGATGAGGAGTGGCACAGAGGATGAAGGTGGGGATGACAAGGAGTTGGATCCCATCTTGGTAAGTCTGTGATGTTGCTGGGGCATCTGGGTGAGGCTGAGGAAGGGTCAGTGGATAAACGTGAGGGAGCTTCTGCATGGAGGTGTCTCTGGAGCTTTGGGCATGGACAGCGTGCTGCAGGAGAACTCGTGGAAAGAGAAGGCAGCCTGCAGCCCTGGGGAGCACCAAATCAAGAGATTTGGAAGGAAGAAGGTCTGAAAAAGTGGCCAAAGAAATTAAGACAGATGTCACCCCCCCAAACATACACAGTGTAGTGACCACAGTGACATAAATTCTTGGAACACCCTCTATCACACATCTTCTAATCCAATGATAATTAGTCTGTCTTCTCCCTGGACTCTGAGCTCCTGTAGGACATGGTTTTGGGAACTTTGTCTTCAGCAGAGACCCAGTGGGTGCTCAGAGCAAGTTTGTTGAGTGGGTGGATGGATGGATGGATGGATGGATAAGTAAGTAGATGGGTGGATGGACGGATGGATGGATCAATGGATCGATGCAGTCATCCAGGCTTCATTTTTCGGGGCCCAGGCTGAGACAGGGGCTGATAAGACAGTGGGGAGTGGGGGGTGCTGAGCAGCTTTTGGAGAAAGCTTCTACAGGAAGGAGAACAGATGGGCTGTGGGCGGCAGGAGAGTGAGGACTCAGATGACTCGGGGCTCCTGGCTGCGGACCCAGGCAGGCAATGACAGCACTAATGAGAACAGGGAGAGAAACCCATTAGAGGTGCGGAAATGATGTGGCGAGCTTGTCATATGCTGGGTTTGAAGTACCAAGGCCAGCTGGGGATTGGCTTTGAGTTTTCAACTTACGAACAAAAAGGGAGTGTGGCCTGCAGGGCTGTCAGCACCGAGGGCAGGATAAGCATGTGCAGAAGGGGAGTGGGGTCCAGTGCACACACTGGGGGCCCCAGGGTGTCAAGGCAGGTGGAGGGAGAGGAGGGAAGGAGACAAGCAATGGACAGCAGACAGCCGTGCACTTACACAACACACACGTACACCACAGACTGGCCCAGGTCTTGGCATGAAACATGTGTTTAATAAACCTCTTGTGAATGAATCAACAAATAAGTGGACAAAGTGTGAATGACAGTGACCCAGAGACTGAGCCTAAGCCCCAGAGGGAAAGATGTGAGAGACTGACAGATGTTCTCACACACACACACACACACACACACACACACACACACACACAGCACAAATGCTCACAGACTCAGTGTCAAAATTCAATGAGGCTCCTCTGTAGAAATAAAGGAAATGTGGCTTTGCCCAAAGGCAGTGAAGGAGGGAGAAAGGGACCCTCACACAGACAACAGGGACACAGAAACAGGCACACTGTGCACAAACACTCACATTCTCACTCACTGGGACAGAATCTGGCACTTGTCAGATGATGGATGGATGGCTGGATGGCTGGATGGATGGATGGATGGATGGCAGGATGGCTGGCTGGCTGGCTGGCTGGATGGATGGATGGATGGATGGTGCAATCTAGAGATGAGAACAAAACCTCAAAGGCCCAGAATACGAGTGATTCACATAAATGTGAATCACACAACACACACCTACACTATCTAACATAGCATCTACCACAAGGTATTTAAAGATGGAATAACTTCATAAAGTAATAAACTGACAAAGTAATGAATGAATGAAGCAAATCAGAAATTTGATCAAAACCCATTAAGCGAGAGAGACAGATATATGACCCCTGGTGAGACAGACACAGTTGCACACATGCAGGTATGGGTGAATTCACGCTCACACACACACTCAGGATGACCCACCCTCAAGGGGAGGACCACACCTGTGAAGTTTCAGAGGGAGAACTCAGAAGCTAGGAAAGAATGAAGAAAGCGCAGTAAAGAAAGTCAGGGTGGCAGAAGGCTGGAACGGAGGGAGCAGAGATGAGAGCTGTCAAGGAACAGACTCTCCAATCAGCTTCATGCATATCAGCCATGAGTATTTACAAAGCAACTACTATGAGCCAAACACTGTTGAATGAGAACGTTACAGCAGAAAACAGAACAGACAGCCCCTGCTCTCCCAGAACGGGCCTTCCAGTACAGAAGGCAGAAAAAAAGGCCATATAAGTTAAGGAGATCATTTCTGATACTGATGAGAACTAGAAGGAGCATAAGACAGGGTGGTGAGACAGAGCCCTGGGGGAGTGGATGTTTTATTTCAGAATGGATGATTAGGTAAAGCCTCCCAAAGTGGTGAATCTGAGCTGAGAACTGAGGGATAGGGAAGAAAGAGGCAGCCTTGTGAATTTCTGGGGAAGGGGCTCCCAGGATGAAAGAGCTGCAAAGCTAAGGCCCTGAGGTAGGAATGAGCTTGGCATGTTGGAGGGCTAGCAGGGAGGCCAGTGGAGCTGGAACTGAGTGAGTAAGAGGGAGAGGTGGCAGGAGGGGTAGCTGGATGTGGTCAGAGCCACACATGTCAGACTTTGGAGGTGTGGCACAATGCTTAGGTTTTTTGCTCAACACAGTGGGAAACCACTGGAAGGTTTTAAGCAGGTGGTGGTCTGATTCACTCTGTAAGATCCTTCTGGTTGTGGATGGAGAATGAATTGAACACAGAAGTACAAGCAGGGATCCCAGGGAGAAGGCTGGGCTGTTTCCCAGAGAAGCCACGGGGGCTTGAGTTAGGATGGAGCAGTAGAGTGAAGAAAACAGAATGGATTTGGGATCTTTGGGAAGTTTGGTCAGTGGGACCTACCAGTGTATTAAGCATGGATAGGTATGAGTGATGAAGGCAATAAGAGACTCCAGGATGAATTTAGGGAGTTAGGGTGGTGTCATTTACTGATATAGGGAGGGAGCAGGTTTGTGGGGGAGATAGAACAATTTCAGTTTTGAACACAGAAAGTTTGAAAGGCCTCTTGGGTATCCAAGTAGAGAAGCTGAATGGGCAGTACAGTCAGGAGTTCAGGAGGAGCAAAAGGTCGCAAGTCATCAGCAAATAGAGAGTATGTCCAACCATTGAACCAGATGAGCTCCCCTAAAGAGAGCGTGTTGATGAAGAAGAGAAGGGAGCCATTTGGAGATTGGGGGAAATGGGAGGATCCGGCTGAGGAGCCAAGAAGGAAAATCAGAAAAACATTATATCATGAAAGCCAAGAAAACTGAATGCTCCCAAACTGAGGAAGTGCTTGACCCCATGCAGCATTGCTGACGGCACAAGGAAGGTGGGGACTGGAGAACTGACCATTGGATCTGACGAGACAAGAGCACTGGTGACCTTGCCAAGAGCAGTGTCAGTAGCAAGGGGGGGATGAAATGTTAATTAGCAGGGGTCAGAGAAAGAACGGTTGGAGGCTGACTTCCAAGGTCTTGTTGAGATCAAAGCCATGAAATGAGAAAATGAGGTGGGATGACAGCAGATAATGGCTGGAGACTGGGATGGCTTGAAATTGGGGTTTCAGATCAGAGCATTTATTGGGTGACAAGGTCAAAGATGTGGCCTTGCTTGAGGTCAAGTGGAGGACAAGACTGTCCGCACTTGGGAGGTCAAGACCATGGTGTCAGCTGCACGAACCAGTGGGTGTGAAGTCAACAGGGATGGCCACAGGACTAGGAATAGAGAGAGGACAGAGCCAGGAAATACAATCCTCAGTGATTGGGGGCACAATGGGAGATTGGCAAATGACCAACCAATGAGAAGTAGTGGGGGAGTGAGCAAAGCAGAGTCAAGAGTGATACGAGGTTACCACCATCTATAGCAGGGCATGTGGTAGTCTTATTGACCAACCCAGGGACCCCAGCAGGAGGAACATGTGTTGGGGCAGATGCTGAGTCTACTATGGGACACATGGAGTGGCAGGTACCAAGGGATACCCAGGTAGAAGCATCTAGGAAATGGCTGAACATACAGATCTGGGGCTCAAAATCATGATTAGGCAGGAGAAACTCAAAGGTCATCAGTATTTGAGTGGTCATTGAAGCAGAGGACAGGGAAACTGGTGGAGGGAGAAATGAAGAGGTCTGGGGACACGGGCCTGGGAATGAGGGGCAGTGGCATGTCGGAAGTGGGGCCCTTCTCTTAGGTTTAGGTGGTTGTTGTGCCAGTTATTGAAGTGAGGGAGGTGAGGCAGGAGCCAAGCTTGGTGGATGCAAGCCCAAGAGTCATTGGGAGCATGTTCAAGTTGAGTTGCCCATAGACTTCCACATGGATATGTCCAGAGGGCAGTTGGGCGCAGGAGTCTGGTATCCAGGTCCTGGCTGGGAGTCATCCGCATAAGGCTGGGGTTCAAGTCATGGGACTGGATGAATCAAGATTCCCAAGGAAGTGAGGAGAGACAGAGATAGAGAGATATCCAGAGACAGCCATGAGCTCACCAACACTTCATCCACACTTACAAGGAGCTCTCCAGCTTTTCTCCAGCAGCCAGTCATGGAAGCACAGGAAGAGAGAAGGGGCTGGGTGTCCTGGAAGCAGAGCACAGCACCAAAATGCTGCTGAGAGTTCCAGGAAAATGTACACGTCTCTTAAACCTGAGGCTTGGAGGCCACACAGATGACCTTGGGTGGGGGTGCTGATGGCAGCAGGTGGAAGGAATGGGCTAATGGGGACAATTCTTCCCCTAAGCTTTTCCAAGAAGAGAGGGGGGAGTAGTTGGGGGAGAAATAGAGTAAAGGGAGGTATCTTCTTCTGAGATGGGAGAGACCTGCATGCCAGCTGGAGGGATCCAAAATTTTTTCAAAGAGTAGCTGTCCTTGCACAATGTTAACAAGTACTGCCTTACAGACAAAGCAGCTCGAGGACGCAGCAGGGACTGAGAGGAGGGCCAGGAAGAGAAGAATGGTGCACCTACTGGGTCATTCATTCATTCATTCAGAAAATCTCTAATAACAACTACCCATTTAATCTTTAATAGCGGCTCCGGACTGCGAGCCTGGCCCTGCCGTAACAGCTTTTCAGACTTCGTCTAATCCTCGAGACACCCCATGAGGAACGTGACGCAGGCGGCTTTGTTTACAGACCAGAGGACTTGGGAAGGTGACAGGTGTTTGAACAAGAAGTAGAGGGGTGGGCGCAGAGGTGGGGGGCCGGGAACGGCCCCCGAGGGAGAGTCAGCAGGAAGCAGAGACAGATGGCTGTGGGCGGCAGGAGCCGGAGGAGTCAGAGTCGACTGCGGGCTCCTGGCTGCTGCCGGTGGGCACTAATGAGAACAGGAGAAAAACATGTTCGGGGGCTACAGAGACAAAGTGAGGGGGGGGCAGCTAGAGGCATCTGTGGAAAGGCTTAGCTGGTGCTGGCATGTGTCTCCATCCTCGTGGCCTGCAGGGAGAGACTCAGGGGTCCAGCACAGTGGGGAGGGTATGTGCTGCTCAAGGCGAAGGTACAGAGCGAGGGCACAAGGTGCTCAGGGAATGACAGGAGCTGCAGAGAAGAGAAAGACTCTGGGACCCCTTACACGTTGAGAGAAAAATGCTTAACACATATCATCTTGGATCACTTAGAGGATGTCTCTGGAACCAGACAGCCTGGACAAATCCCATCTCTGTGGCTTACCTGCTGTGTAACCTGGAGCAAGTCACTTGACCTCTCTGAGACTTGGTTTCCCCATCTGTAAAATGGGATAATAACATATCATTTTCTAAGGATTAAATGAAAAGCACAGATAAGGAACGTGAGATAGTTCCTGGAATGTAGTAAGTACTACATAAAATTAGGGGTCGGGGCGCCTGGGTGGCTCAGTTGGTAAAGTGTCTGCCTTCGGCTCAGGTCATGATCCCAGGGGCCTGGGATCCAGTCCCTCTGTTCTCAGCTTCATAGAGAGTCTGCATCTTCCTTTGTCCCTCCCCCCACTCATTCTCTCAATCTCGCTTTCTCTCCCAAATAAATAAATAAAATCTTTTAAAAAATTTTTTTAAAAAGTAGGTGCTGTCATTGTTATAGGCTGTCTTACTCTACCCTTGAGCACCTGTGCCCTTTGGGGAGACAGACATACAAAAAGAGAACAGAGATGTGACTTGAGATTTGGGTTGTTTTGTTTTGTTTTTTTAAAGATTTTATTTATTTATTTGAGAGAGGGAGAGAGCACAAGCAGGGGAAGGGGGAGGCAGAGGATGAAGCAGACTCCCCGCTGAGCAGGAAGCCTGATGTGGGGCTTGATCCCAGGACCCCAGGATCATAACCAGAGCTGAAGGCAGATGCTTCACCAACTGGGCCACCCAGGCGCCCCTTGAGATTTGTTCTGACAGCCACACTTACGAGAGAACACAGGGAGGGAGCCTCTTCCTAATAGGGGGACAGGAAAGGCTTTAGCGAGGGGGCGTCATTTGAGCTGGGCCTTGAAGAATGTATACAAGTTAGCCAGGTGGAGACAGAAGGTTTATGCATTATTCCAGCTACTCTCCAGCATCCCCCAAGTGCCCGGCCTGTGCCAGAGGGCTGAGGCCAAAGCTCCAGGGAGGGACTGTGCACCCGGCTGGACCTGTGTCACTCCCAGTCTGGTGGGAGAGGCAGACATGGTAGAAATACAGTTGGCCCTTGAACAATGCAGGGATTAGGCGTGCCGTCCCTGGCACATTTGAAAATCGGGTATGACTTTTTCCTCCCCTCCAAATTTAACTACTAATGGCTTACTTTTGACCAGAATCCTTACCAATAACATAAACATCAATTAACACATATTTTGAAGCTCTATGTATTATATACTGAATTCTTGCAACCTAGTAAGGTAGAGGGGAGAAAATTATCAAGAAAATCGTAAGGATGAGAAAATAACATTTACAAAACTGCACTGTATTTATCCAAAAAAATCTGCATGTAAGTGGACCATGCCATTCAAACCTGAGCTACTCAAAGGTCAGCTGTAGATTGGTGGGAAAGAAAAAGGTAGCAGCAGAGATGGGGTTGCACCAGGGGTTTCCTCGGGAGCCCCCAGGCAGAATGGGGCTGACAGGAGGGGCCCAATGAGGGGAAGGAGCAGAAAGAGGGAGCCAGGTAAGTGGGATGGGGAACGGAGGAAACTTGCATCCCACACCAGGGGACAGCCATAGCCAAAGCCTCCAAGGGGGCCACCCTGTGCTGCTCAAGTCTGCTTGTGTCCCCAGCCTTCCCTCTCCCATCTCCGCTACCCACAGGCCTCCATGGTTTCTCTCACCCACTCATTCCCTGAATATCTATCTATTTGACCCCTTGGAAAAGCCCACCTGGGTGGGCCCACCTCCTTGCCTCTTCCCAACTGTTGCCCAGCCGCTCCCACCCCCTTCACCATCCTTCCTGTTCACTTGCTGCCAGAAGGCATGTCACCAAACTCCGCCACGGTGACAGGATCACTCCCTTGCTCCACAACCTTCACTAGCTCCCTATGGCCCACAGGGCAAAACCCAGAATTCCTCCTGGTTGCTCTCACCTCTGGGACCAGGGTGGGCTGGACCAACTCTGGGTCCCCTATCCTGGCACAGGATAGGCTCAGCTCACGTTTGACTGACTGATGGACTGTCTGTCTCTCTTTGGGGTCTGGTGCGGTTCTGACTCCCCCGCCTCCTCTCCACCCACCCAAAGACTTACCACAAACACACACTCTCCTCTGTTTCTGTCTTCTGTGTGTATGTCTTGCTCGCTCGCTCTCTCCCCCATCTCCCTATCTCCCTGTCTCTGTCACTGACTCCACTCCTTGACTCTCTCTCTCATCTCTTTGTGTGTCCCTCTGTCTCTCTGTCTGCCTTTGGATCTCTACATCTCTCTCGATGTCTCTCTGTTTCTCCCTGGATCACTGATACCCTCTGGTTCTCTCCTTCTCTTCCTCTGTCTTCCTTTCTGTCTCTTTGCCTCTCCTTCCCTCTGCCTCTGTCTCTGTGTGTATGTCTCTCTGTCTCTGCGTTCGGGATTGCACAGACCAAACGCCCTTGGCAGGGCAGTCTCCCTGCCAGCCCCAGTCTGGCTCCGGGGGTGCCTGCTGAGGGTCCTTCTCCCACCCACTCTCCAACTTTTGTTTTCTCATCCTCACGGCCTTCTCTGGGTTGAATTCAATGTCCCTCCAGCCCCGAGGACCAGTCCTACTGTGTGTCTAGTGCTCACGTGCTCCCATGTGCATTCACACCTCTATCCATCTGTCTGTCTGTCCGTCTGCCTGGGTCAGGCCTTCTCTCCAAGTCATTCTGAGTCACTCATTCAAATGCTAGCCAGGGAGGACCTGCTACGTCATGGATCAGGACCCCCAAGCCCCTAGGGGAGAGACAGCGACAAGAACAACCACGGTACAATTAGAGCACATGTCCACGGAGTGCTGGCCACAGGCCAGGCCCTCGTCTAAGCCCCCGTTTGCGTTCTTCAGTCCTCTTCCTGCCTCTGTCTCAGACTTGAGGAAACTGAGGCATCGGGGGCAAGGCCCAGCAGGAAGAAGTGACCTCCCACCCACCAGGCTCTGGAAGCCACACTCTAAGCCCCTGCCAGATGCCCCCCTGTTAAGGAGGAGCCTCAGAGACTGTGAGCCCCACCTCTGCCCCCTGCTCCCAGCACGCCCCAGCCCCTGGGGATGCCATTCAAGTCACCGCAGGCTAGCCTGTGCCAAGGCCAAGGCTGAGCCAGGGGAGGGGGCAGGGGAGGCGCTTCAGGGAGAGGTTCTGGGGACAGAACTGGCAGGAAGCCGTGACAGTGCAAGAACAGGTGTTGGAAGGCAAGAGTCAAGTAGGGGCCCCCCCGCTGGGGGCTGACAGCATGTGACTGGTGCAGGCCTGGGGAGACCCCAGATGGCTGCTCAGAGGGGAGTAGTGGGCTCCCTGAAGCAGGGACTGGGGAGGGAGCTGGGGCAGAGCCCGCCCTGGGACTGCTGGAAACTCCAGCAGCTGTTCTCACATGTGTGTGCTCACCCAGGCCCTGTGCCCAGCCTGGAGCTGGGAAAGAGGTTGTGTGGAAGGGAGGGGAGGGGAGGGGAGGAGAGGAGAGAGGAAGAGGCCTGGGAACAGGACCTGTGATTGAGATGGGGAGAAGAGGGGTGGGGCTGCTTGGTGGCAGCCAGAGCTAGCCATTGAGTACAGAGTGCTTGCTGAGGCCCGGCTCTGTGCTAGACATCCCTTACAGGAGCCGTCACATTGGAGCCTCAACACTCATATTACCCCCATTCTGCTGGCGACGACACCCGGGCTCCGTCCGAGGAGGGTCACGAGTCCAAGGATCATAGTAAGATGGGTACCAGGTGTCAGGCACCAAAGTCCAGAGACTTCTCTACTGTGTTCCCTGAGAGACAGAGACAGAGCAGGAATGCAGAGGAGAGCCCTAGAGGCAGGTGGAGAGAGACCAACAGTGAGTTGGAGGGGCCTGGAGGGAGATAGCTTTGCTCTCAGCGGGAAGCAGCCTGGGCCTCGGGGAGAAGCTGGGAGGGTCCAGACTGCCCCACTCCTGATCCCAGGAGCCCTGTCCCCCTCCCCAGCCCTTACAAGGGGGACACAAGAGGCAGGCCCTCTGTGCCCAGGCCCCCGCTTCTCTGTCACCCTCATCTCCAGGCTGCACAAGGAGCCCTTGCAGGAATGCTGCCCCGTTTCCTGCTCCACTCACTGGAAGAAGCCCTCCACCTGCATTATCCTATCCTATCCCCTCCCCAACCCCAACCTCCAGGTCTTCATTCTAGGGAACTGGAGAACAAAGAGACAGGCAGGAAAAGGAACAGAAGGACACAGGCAGGCCCCCAGTACGGTGGGTCCTGCCTCCGGAGGGAAGCAGCAGGACAGAGACAATGAAGGGAGGGGAGGGGACATGGGGGGACATGGGGTCTCTCTGTCTCCCCCACCCCATTTCCTTCTGCTCACTTTCTCTATCTCCCTCCCTCCCTCCCTCCCTCTCTCTCTCTCTCTCTCTCTCTCTCACACACACACACACACACACTCACTTGATAAAGCCCCAGAGAAAAAGAGGGAGGAAGGGAGAAAGGTAGAAGACGGTCAGACAGACAGACCTTCCCAGACAAAGACATTCCAACCATTCTGCTGGGCGACAAAGACACGTGGGGGTGTTCCAAGTGGGGGCCCCCCAAATGCTTTTGAAGGAACGGATGAGTGAGCATACGATGAAACAGAGTGCAGAGAAAGACACACTCAGAGAGAAAAGGCTCCCAGGCAGGAGGAACAGATTGTAAAAAGACCCGCAAAATTAGCAGTGGGTTCTTTCTCTCTGGGAGGTGGGATTACAGGAGATTTTTATTTTATACTCTTCTGCGCGTTCTTTTTGGTATTTTCCACCTTTTCTGCAGTGAACACGTATTACTTCTGAAACCAAAGGAAAACAATAAATGTCATTTCTAAAAGAAAGAAAATGTCCACAGACGGGGAACAAAGGCTGTCAGAGCTGCAGAGGCAGCGGGGGGTGGGGGAGGGGAGGGAGTGAATACGCATGCTCACACACGTGCACACTTGCTCACATGCCCACACACAGGCTCTTGCACACTCACACACACCTACAGAGGTACATATACTCCCACACACAGACACACACACAACCCATTCCTTCCACTCACAGCAGGAGCAGTCAGAGCGAAATTCCAGAAATCTCCAAGGAAGGAAAACGGTAGAGAAGAAAAGAAAGAATAAGCAGACAGGGAGGACTGGAGATGGATGAACAGACAGGCACACTCACCCAGATCTAGCCCAGGGCATGACTCAGCGTGGATGCTAACAATGCGCATCTAACATCCTCATTATTCTTATGGTGGTTGTGGTTATAACTTTAATGGGGTTGTCTTATTACAAAGGTAATAATGCAATTTGTGTTCCTGGCAGACAACTTTTTTTTTTTTTTAGCGATGTTCTGTTTTTTGAATGAGCAAAAGAACTTATGTATGAGGGTGACCAACAGAGACGGAGGGAGAGCAAACTGTGAGGAAGCCAGAGAGGAAGCTGGCAAGGCCAGAGCCGCATGGAGGGACGTGCTCACACACACACACACACACACACACACACACACACACACACACACACGGGATGGGGCAGGAGCAAGGTGGCGATTCAGAAAGGCTGCAGAGAGAGGGAGGTAGCAAGCAGACAGGCAGGCAGATGGACTTCCAGGGAGCCAGGCAGGTGCACACACACTCCCAACATGCACCCCCAGGAGCTCACAGAGTGGGGGCAGAATTCAGTGAAACCTGGGAGGGGGCACACTCTCCCTAGACACACACTCCCGGGTCTGCAGAATGGGTTTTACGAATGAATGAAAGTGAGTGTGGGTGGAATCCCCAGGGCAGGGCGGAGGTGATGCACCCAGAGTCGGAGGCACAGAGATGGACCAGGGAGTGAGAGCCGCAGGCAGGATCAGAGGGGGGTGGGCAGTGGAGGGTGTGAGAGGGACATGCACACACACGGGGCGAGGCGAGGGTACCACCCAGCTTAGGGTCCACTCCCCAATATGCTCCCAGGAGCCCCCCCCCTCCTGAGAAACGGGACTTCTATTGTTTGTCCAGTGCTTCTCTGTATTTTCTCAACTTTCTGTCATGAGGATGGATGCGTTACTTTTGAGATAAAAAAAAAATCACGTGCCTTGAAAAAAGAGAAAAGAAAGAAAAATCGTATGGAGAGTGAATGGAGATAAAGCTAGAGGGAGCAGGGGGAGGTGAATAGGTGTGTGTGTGCACACGCACACCCTGAAACTGTGGGGAGACAGGAGGAGGGGGAGCAGGGAGGCAGTGGGGAGGAGGGGGAAGCGAGCAGACTGAGAGACTCAGCCCCAAACCCCCAAGCACATCCATGCTCACACAGGAAGAACAAACTCCTGGAGGGGCCTTGCTGTGCATTTATGATTGCCTACTGTGTGCAGGCTCCCAGGGTTAGATGGTCCCCTCAAGCCCACTGCAATCCTGAGTGATGCATCTGGGCTGACCCAGAGACCCGGGCAGGAGAGGGGTCTCCCAGAAAAGTGTCCCAGGGCCTAAGAAATCAAAGCCTAGGGCTCTGGGGGAGAACGGGAAATTTGCCAAACAGGGGAGGAAGAAGGCGTTGGGCAGAGGTGGGCCGGCTGGCCAGGCAGAGGGCAAAGCCTGAATGCAAGGAGCAGAAGAGTGATGAGAGAGCCAGAGTATGGGAGGAGGCCGCAGGGACAGGCAAAGATGTTGGCTTTGTTCCTTGCAGAGGGTTTAAGATCTGGAGGTGGGGGGTGTTTCTGGTCCCTGATGGCAACAGAAGCAGAGAGACCACAAGGCAGCTCAGGGAGAGATGGGGCGTCCTGGTGAGGAAGGGAGAGGAATCGGCTGAGAGCAGCTTAGGGGACAGCATCTGACTGAAGGTTTTCTGTGGGTGTGGGGAGCAGAGGGGGAATGATGAGTGTCCCCAACTTGAAAGCTCCAGGGACCGGTCTCAGAAGGAGAGAGTGACTTTAGATTCATGGCAAATATGAAGATGTGAGGAGGGGTGAGGTGACAGCCGCGGGTTGTACAGGTGGGAAGACAAGACCCCCAGGCAGTGTCCCCTGGGAGCCCCAGCAGGTTGGGAGCAGGCAGGGGGGTGGGAAGAGGCCCAGATGTGAAGGCACACTCGTGGCCTGCGTGCATGCACACACACACATGCACACGCACTCACACGTGTGCGTGCGCCAAGAGACCAGGAGGAAGGGGAGAAGACAGAGCCTGAGAGAGGGGGAGGGAGGGAGACACGTGGTGTGAGACAGAGTCAGACATGGGCACATCTGGAAAAATCAAGGAGGAAGGAGAGGGAGGCCCAGAGAAGGAGAAAGAGGGAGAGGGCAGGGGAGCAGAGAGACAGAGAGAGGTGCAGTGCGGAGAGAGGGAGCGAGGGATAAAGTTAGTGCTGGGGAAGAGAGAAGGATAGACCCAGAGAGTCAGAGACAGAGCTGGGAAGTCACACACATGGAGGCCGAGGCTTAGACCTTGGCGGGGGCAGATTTCAGTGTTGCTTTAGAGACAGTGAGAGGGCAGAGGGAGGGGAAGAGACACTCTCTCTCCCTCCCCGCGCACTTTCTCTCTCTCTCACTCTCTCTCTCTCTCTCTCACACACACACACACACACACACACACACACACACACACGAAGTGCAGCCCAGCACATGGAGGGGTGTTGACTGAACAGAGGGATGAAAGCCAGTGACTCAGACTGAGCACAGAAGCAAGAAGCCCACAGCCAGGGGCCATGCGGGGGGCTCTCTCTCACCCCTTCTCTCATTCTGGGGGCGTATGTGTGTGCGTGTGTGTCTCACACACACACCGAGAATGACAATGACTCCCGGGGCTAGCGCAGGGAGAAAGCAAGAGTGCAGTGTGGTGGGACAGTCGGATGCACAGACAGATGGACCAAGAGCAAGAGGACAGCGTGTGTATGCAGCACAGGGAGATGCACACACGCGGGAAAGCATGTGATGCCCAAAAGTCAGCTAGGGCTCCAGAGAAGGAGATGTGACAGACAACTGGACGGACAGAAGCCACCCTCACATGGGGTGAGAGGACACTGGGGCCTCAGGCTCTCAGAGCAAGAGGGGAAGACAAGGGAGAGCTGGGGCCGCGGAGCCAGACCACATGGGCCCCTCTGTCGTCCCCTTCTTTTCCTCACCCATGAGTCCCTCCCGCACCTGCCTGCCAGGAGCGCCATCCTGGGCATGGGTGACCAGGAGCCTGGACCAGCACACCGTGGGGCAGGGGATTTTCTGGAAGCCCCTTCCTTCTAGAAACCACAAATGGAAACAGCATGTAGCCAGCCCAGGGTGGCCCAGATTATCCCAGGAACATGAGGGCCAGAGAAGGGAGAGTCCAGCCTTTGACAGGGGGCCTCTCTGAGACTCAAAAGCCATTGTGGATAAATCGTACCATGCATTATTTTTCACCCATAAAAAAGGAATGTGGTCCTGATCCGTGTTACAGTGTGGGCGAACCTCAAAAAACTTATGCTAAGTGAGAGAAGCCAGACTCAGAAGATCACATTTCTGATGACTCCTTTTATATGAAATATCCAGAATAGATAATCCACAGACCAGAAAGCAGGTCCATGGTTGCCAGGGACAGGAAGGGGGAGGAGAAGCAGGGAGTAACTGCTTAACGGCTATGGGATTTTATTTGGGGGGAATAAAAAAGGTTTTGGAACTAGACAGAGGCTGCAGAACATGGTAGATGTCCTAAACGCCATTAAGCTGTTCACTAAAATGGTGAATTTTGTTATACGAATTCCACCTTGATAAAAATGTGTTTAATTTTTTTAAAAAGTAGGAGTTCACTAAGCAGACTCGCGGGGAAGGGATTTCCTGGTGGAAGGACCAGCACATACAAAGGTGTAGAGGCTTGAAGGCAGGTGAGGGGGGAGGTATGGCTGATGGGGGGAAGGATGTGGAAGCAGGAGACTGGATAGGAGGTGGGGTGGGCTTGACCACTTCTTGGAGGTGGGAGTGTATGATCCATGCTGCCTTGCCAGGAGAATGGGGGAAGCCCTGAGACAGGGAGACTGGGAGGAGGCGGGCGTCTGAGCCACCAGGTGCTGGCTGCTGGAACCAGTTAGCCAAGGTGAGGGGCGGGCAGATTGGGAAGACCAGGATGGAACTAGGAGATGGGGTGAACAGGAAGAGGCACTTTCCTGCATCCTGGCCAGACAGGGCTTAGAAATTAGATCGTTCATTCAGTCATCAAACATGAGTGCCTTCTGCATGCAGGACTGTGTTCTAGGAGCTGAAGACCTGGCACCGAACAGACTCTCCCTGTCGTCCTGAGGCACACAGCACACTAGCATCAAAGACGGAAGATAAGCCAATATATCCCCATACAGAATAACAGCCAGTGGTGATAAGTGCTCTGAAGACAAAACACAGCAGGGTAGGTAGGAGATCATGGGGATGCTGTTTTAGACCAAGTGGAGCAGAGAACTGAAGGGCATAAGCAAGCATACAGATCTCAAGAAAGAGCCTTCTAGGTAGCACGGACAGCAAATGCAAAGGCCCTGAGGTGGGAGCAGCGTGTTACATCTAGAGAAAAACAAGGGCAGGGAGGCTAGAGCTGTGGGAGCTGAGGAGGGACCGCAGAAGGGGAGCCAAAAGGCCTTCCCATAGGTTGAGGTAAGTGCTTTTGATTTGTTTCTACAGAGACATGCCCCTTGAGAGAGGTGGACCCTAGTGAGGACAGGGGGCAGAAAGTTAAAGGAGTCATGTCAGGCCTCCAGCCCCACCCTACCACAGGAGGTGAGAGTAGGGAACTTCAGACAGATGCCTGCACACAGATGCAGGCCTGCCACACGAAGGAAGGGGAAGAAAGCTCAGGAAAGGCTCAGAAGGCGGGAGGGAGCCAGGGGAGCTGAGCAGCGAGGCGAGAACCCCACACAGCCAGGGGCTCCAGGATGACGCACAAGGGGACAGCAGTGGCAGCGGTGGCAGCCAGGGGCTCGGCACGAGGTGTGACGCACACCGCCTGCTTGCAGGCTTGCAAGGCGGCCAGACGCAGACAGTGACGTGCAACCCCAACAAAGCCCCCAGGAGAGGGAGAGGGGAAGCAGAGAAGGAAGAGGAGGGGGTGAGAGTCGTGAGACAGATAGCCAGGCAGCAGGATCTGTGGCTAACTGGACAGACAAGAAGCCTGTGACATCTCCAGAGCCCCCAAAGAGAAGGACACATAGACAAAATCAGCCAGACAGACCCCTGCACTCGGGGAGACACAACCAGAGACACAGTGATCCTTACAACACAGGGACACACGGCCAGGAGGGGCCCTCCCTGACATATAGACAGACATCCCCTCAGGCTCATCACTGCACAGGGATGGGACTGGCCAACACACACACACACACACACACACACACACACACACACACACACACACACATCCAGACCCACAGAGAGACAGGAAGACTAGCTGCTCACACGCACTGGTGCACAGGGACAGATCATAGGCAGACCTCAAAATGCCTGACGTGGACAGAGATGTAAAGACCCTCGCTCTGAGGTCTGCTGCCCCCAGCCCATCCGGCTCAAGGTTCCCCTTCCACACTAGGGTACCAGGCCACATAGAGGCTTTGACCCTGTGGCCTGCCCCACCGTGGGTGCTCACTCACTGTTTGTTGACTGAACGCATGACTGAATTGCCTGATGTCTGAAGGTCACTCTGGGAGGCCAAGTGCAGGCCAGAGCACTGCCACAGGTGGCAGGGGACAGTGAAGCCAGTGAGGACACTGGAGCATAGCCCAGGAGAGGGGACAGAGCCCAAGTGAAGGCAAGGTGCTGGAATGGAGAGGATGGAATGGGGCAAGGCCGGTTTGGGGGACCATGAGAACAGGAAGTGGGCAAGGAGGAGAAAGGGGAGCGAGGACAAGCCCAGGGGTGACTTGGGTGCTCAGTGGGCAGTGGTGCCGATGGACTGTCCGGGAGGCAGATATATAGGGAGATCTGCCCCCTGGGGGTGGTCCCCGCAAAGGGAGAGGTGAGGCCTAGAATGAGTGAGGTCACCAGGCTCCGGTGGGAAGGGAGAAGAGGGCAAGACACAGAGAAAGAACCATTTGGGAGGTGGGGGGAGAGTCCAGAGACACACAGTCCCTGAGTCTGCAGAGACAGACCCCGGGTTTGCTGGCAGGTGGGAAAGGTCATGGTAGGAGCCATTTTGGGGGGTTGAGAACAAAATGCAGCTGGACGGGGAGGGGGAGGGAGGTGCTGACACGAAGACAGCCCTGGGACAGGAAGGGGAGGAGAAGGATGAGGCCTGGAGGAGGGGGTTCTGCCCTGGGAGAGATGGACCTGGTGCGTGGACAGGTCAGGTGGCTTAGGTCCAAGATCCTGGGTAGAGACCCGATGGCAGCAGGCCAACTGTGGGCAAAGAGGGTTTGCAAGGGGGCTGGGGAGATGTGAGGGGCAGCAGGCAGGGGCGAGGACAGAGCTGGGGTAGACACGCGCGCACACACACAGCATCAGCCAACTCTCACCCACCCTTCAGAGACAGCGAGGGAAGAAAGGAGGAGAGAAAGAGAGAAATAGAGCCAGACTCACCTGGAAAAATCTAGATGGAGCCCCCAGGAGCGGGAGAGGAGAGGCAGAGGTGGGGGGGGAAGCTGTGAGTGAGGGGGAGGCAGTGGGCGAGCGGGGACACACACACACACACACACATACACACACACACACTCCTGCAGTGACGCACAGAATAGAAGCAGAATTCAATAATGGCTTAGAGACGAAGCAGGGGGAGCGGGAGAGAGGGAGGGCGTTAGACACACAGCCGGGTCTTAGGAGGTACTAACAATGGTTGAAGGAAGGAACAAAGATGAGGAACTCCCAGAAGGGAAGCAACAACTAAGAAAGTTCTCAGATAGACAGATAGAATGTCACACGTATCATAGTGAGAACCCTCCCCCCCCACCATGAGAAATAAACGGGAACAGTCAGAATAGGGGTTCCCTGGGCGGGGGGTGGGGGTGGTCACGGGAGAAGGAGGCTGCTGGGCACTGAGCCGTCTGGGTCTTGCCCAGGAAGGTGGATCCACAGGTGTAGACATGTGTAAAATTCACTGAGGTTGTCCACTTAAGGTCTGCGTATTTTATGGTGTGTAAGTTATTTTATTTGTTTTTATTGAGAGAAAGGATAAGAGGAAAGAGGTATGTGTCAGACAGGGAGAGAGGAACGGAAACACGCACACACACCCCAATGCCCAGGTAAGAACAAACCCTGATGAAAAGGGACATAAAAAGGTAAAGGTAACGTGACCAAGAAACACTGACGTCTAGACCCTCACATGGAAAGGGAGAGAGACTCCAAGAGAGACCTGAATGAGGAGGGGGTCCCACAGGGCGGGAAGGAAATCACCAACACTGGCCCCCGGAGCTGGGGGCACCCACGGCTGGGGGCTCCTGGAGCAAGCGTCTACCACTGTGGAATGGCCCGGCCAGGGTGATCTGTTCAGGACGGTGACACAGACACGTGGGACAAGGAGGCAGGGAGGATGCTGAGTCTGGGAGGGGCCTCAAGGGGTGCAGGGGCGGGGCGGGGATTGGTGAGGGGCCCAGGAGCTCACACAGAAGAGCAGGGGGAGATGGAGGCTGAAGTGGGGGCCCAGATGGCCCAGCAGTGTGCAGGGGAAGACAACAGGGGGCCCAGGCAGGGGGGTTAGGAAAAGGGCCTAGAACTAACTCTCAGACACACAGCCGGGTGGATGGATACACAGACAGATCCCCCATATGCTTATCCGCAGAGTGAAAGCAAATGCTGGACAGAGCCTCAGAGATGGATGTGGAAGGAGAAAAAGAGAGTTTGGGCAAGTGGGTGAAAGACAGATACCAGCATGTCTTGAAAAATCCAGAAGGAGCCGGAGAGGGGATGGGGAGTAGAGAGCAAGACGGCGAGAGGAGATCCATCACACACACACACACACACACACACACACACACACACACTCATCTCATGATGAGTGTTCTAGGAAGAGCCAAGGAGGAGGACCCCCGCCCCCGGGGATGGCCGTGACCCTCCAGGAGCTGAAGGGCAGCGGCAGCTGCCCACCCTGGAAACCCAACAAGCCTGCAGAGGCGGGGTGCGGGGGGTGCAGGTTCAGGGACCACTGACGGGGCCACACAGACACGAGCTGAGAGTCTCCGAATAAGTGTTGGGGGCTGAGGAAATGAGCGGGGGGAGCGTGTGGGGGACACAGACACACGCACACACACGTGCTGTCACACCTGGGCGGGAAAAGCTACCTGCTGCGGGGACACACAGAGTCACGCTAAAGCTCACGGGCAGAGACAGACAGAGAAAGACAGGCAAACACAGCGAGAAAGGGAGGAAGACAGTGTGGGGGGAGGGGAGGTGACAGACGGACGCAAATGCAAGCAGGACACCGAAGTCCAAAACCGAGCGCGGAACGACCCTGAGAGGAGCCCGGAAAGCGAAAAGCGAGGTGGAGCCTGAATGAAGGAGGATGAAGAGAAAGATGAACTGAGGGAGAGAGAGGCGCCCGAGCCCCCGGGCTGCCGCTTAGCAACGGCCTGAATTAGGATTGAAATCCGAGTGAATGAAAGAAGTGTCTGCACGCGTGTGAGGTCCACCCGTGCTGGGTTCAGGCGAGGGAGTCGGGAGGGAGCAGATGCCACACGCAGCGCCCCTCACACACCACACACCACACACATCACCTCTCACACACACACACCGCCTCTCACACGCACACCACACGCCACTGCCCCCCACACACACCACACGCCACACACATCACCTCTCACACACACACACCGCCTCTCACACGCACACCACACGCCACTGCCCCCCCCACACACCACACGCCACACACATCACCTCTCACACACACACACCGCCTCTCACACGCACACCACACGCCACTGCCCCCCCCACACACCACACGCCACACACATCACCTCTCACACACACACACCACCTCACACACGCACACCACACACCACTGCCCCTCACACACACCACACACCACACACATCACCTCTCTCACACACACACCGCCTCTCACACGCACACCACACGCCACTGCCCCTCACACACACCACACGCCACACACATCACCTCTCACACACACACGCACCGCCTCTCACACGCACCACACACCACCTCACACGCACACCACACACCACCTCACACGCACACCACACGCACGCCACACATATCACCTCTCACACACACGCACCGCCCTCTCACACTTAATTCACACACCACCTCACACACGCACACCACACACCACTGCCCCTCACACACCACACACCACACACATCACCTCTCTCACACACACACACCGCCTCTCACACGCACCACACACCACCTCACACACGCACACCACACGCCACTGCCCCTCACACACACACACACGCCACACACATCACCTCTCTCACACACACACCGCCTCTCACACGCACCACACACCACCTCACACGCACACCACACGCCACTGCCCCTCACACACACACACACGCCACACATATCACCTCTCACACACACACTGCCTCTCACACGCACCACAAACCACTGCCCCTCACACACATACACACACACCACACACATCACCTCTCTCACACACGCACCGCCTCTCTCACACACGCACCACACACCACCTCACACACACGCCACACATCACCCCTCACACACCACCCCTCACACATGCCACACACGTACCACACGTCGCACATGCCACACCTACTACAACACATGCACACAGAAGGCACCACACACATCACACACACAACATACTGTACACACCACACACGCCACACTTGTATCACACACGTCCCGCACCGCACACGTGCCACACATGCCACACTACATACACGCCACACACACGTTACACGTGCCCCCCACTGCACCGCACACGCCGCACACATGCCACACGTGCGCGCACACAGACGGATGCAGGCAGCTCAGACAAAAGCCGCGGCTCAGACAAGCCCCAGAGAGAAAAGGGAAGGAAAGGAACGGGAGACCAACAGAAAGCCGGAGACCCTGCCATGCGCCTCTCTCGCCCTCCCCGTCCGCCTGGCGGCTCCCCGGGGGCTTTCTCACACCCCGCCGGCCCCACGAGACAGGATGTGATGGCACAGCGGGCTCTGCCGGCTCCCCTGCGGGCCGTCGTCCCCTCCCTCACCCGCTGCCCCTCGCCCTCGGCCTCCCTGGGGAGCCCCCGACCCTCCGCTCGCCCCACCTCCGAACCGCCAGCCCCGGGGGCCAGACACACCGCAGGGGCCGCGTGGAGACCCCCGGACGGACGGGGGAGGGGACGGGCGCTCCCACGTCTGAGCGGAGAGCAGGCACCGGGGAGTAACAAGATGGAGGCTGGGGTGGCAGAGCC
Source organism: Ursus maritimus (assembly GCF_017311325.1). Classification (NCBI taxonomy): domain Eukaryota; kingdom Metazoa; phylum Chordata; class Mammalia; order Carnivora; family Ursidae; genus Ursus; species Ursus maritimus. The sequence continues at coordinate 26,686,346 of NW_024424675.1, read as the reverse complement.
CTGGAGCCCCCGGCAGGAGTGAGGGCCGGGGTCGCAGGAGCGCAGCCCCGGGGAGGCTCCACAGGCCCGCAGAGCTGGGAGGGCAGAAGGGGGGGACAGCTGGCAGGGCCACATGCTGCTGGGGGGATAAATGAACGCATGGGGGGACCCCAGAGAAAGGACCAAAGCTGCTAGGGCGAGAGAGAGCGGGACACACAGACAGAGACGGCGGGGGAGAGGGGCGCGCTCGCACTGAGGTCAAGGGCAAACCCCAGGGGGCGCGAGAAGGGGTTCCTGAAAGGACAGAAAGCAAGCAGGGCACAGCGGCCAGGAGCAGCGTTTACCCAGGCCAGGCACAGAGGCGATGCTCGGTAAATCCACAGCCCGCGGTACTTTGAGGCGCCCAAAAAAAAAAAAAAAAAAAAAAAAAATTGAATTTCTCTTAAAATCAGAAGACAAACTTTCAGCTCAATTTTTTTTAAGTTACCCCTACAGCCAGTGTGGGATTCAAACTCGTGACCCAGAGACCGAGAGGCGCATGCTCCACCAACTGAGCCAACCAGGCGCCCCTCAAACAATGTTTTAATATATAACAATTTATTTGACTTTACACCAATACTGTAATATAATTCTGACTATTTCTTCTGGAGGAAGGGGCCCATGAAGGCAAAGCTAAGGAGGGCCCACAAAGTCATCATGGGGCCCTCTGCAGAGGGGGCGGGAGAGGGCAGGAGGTGAGCTGAGTTTGGGGCGTTTAAGGATGAGGTGTCTGGGGAAGGGTCGCCAGGGAAACCAACCAGGAGGGAGGCCTCGAAGTTGAGGCTGGAGGGAACATGGGGCTAAGTCTGGGGCCAAGATGGGGTGTGAGCAAAAAATCACTCCGGAGGCCAAGTCCCAGGAGTCCTGGGGAAGGGAGAGAGGTAGGTGAGAGGCCTGTGCACAGATACACATGTACACAGACGCACACACCAGAAAGAAGGAGAAGCAGGGAAGGAGGATCTTTAGGAAAACTGCAGAGACATGGAGGCAGGAGGTAGAGAAAGACAGACGGACTGGCTGGTGCAGAGATCCAGCCACACACACACACACACACACACACCCCACCCCGGGGGTGGGACAAAGAAAAAGATGAACATCTAATGAGCCCACCACAAGGGGGAGGCATGGGGAGAGCAGAAGCAGACAGACGATAGACAGATGGACACACAGGCAGAGCTAGGGGGAGACACAGACCCAGGATCCCATGGGTCACCCTCTGAGGGCAGCACAGACCTGGACACTGGGTGGCAAAAGCCCTCAGGTGGGGATGTGGGGACAGCGAGGGCTGGATGAACGACAGACAGATGGACAGAGCTCAACTCCCCCCATACCTCCTTCCCTGGCTGTTCCCATCTCCATCTCTGTCTGTCTGTCTGTCTCTGTTAGTCTCTGTCTCTCTGTAAACCACAGCGTTTTGGAGCCCATGAGAGAACAATGGGAAAAGATGAGATGAGAGAAAACGCAGACAATGGACCTCTTGGGGGGGGGGCGGTGTACGTGTGTGTGTGTGTGTGTGTGTGTGCGCGCGCGTGCCTTCGGCCCAGGGTCTGGTCAGAACTTCAAGAGGGGGAGAGGAGATGAAAGGAGCAGAGGGTGAAGGAACAGAGCCACAGCCTGGGAGGCAGCAGGGAGCAGGGGCGCGCACGTGCCCCCACAGCCCACACACGCACACGCCGCACACCCCGGAGGCGCCGCAGTGGAGAGGAGGCTGGAGAAACCCCAGGGAGCGGAGGCAGGGAGGGGCTGAGAGAGACACACCCGGCACGCAGGGCCCGCCACAGAGACACAGCCGGCTCACACCTCCACGCAGGCCGCCGCCCGCCCGGGCCCAGGGCACATCTTCTCTACGAGTTTTCCTCGTGAATGTCTGACTGACCGGGCCAGCAGCCCACAGCGAGAGCCAGTGACTGTGAGCCAGAGCACAGACAGACAGACAGACACACTGAGAGAGAGACAGAGAGAGAAGGGGACACAGAGGCCAGTGGGCAGAGAACAGACGACAGACCCCGAAGGACACACACACAGACACATGCCCCACCCTCTCGAGGTCGGAGGCCTGGTGGAGGGGGCGCCAATCACGGTGTTTTTGTGTGTACTTTTCTGTATCTTTCCTACTCTGCGATAAGGAATATATATTATGTTTTTCATGAGGGAAAATATCTAATTTTCCTCCAAGAAAAAAGTGTATGCAGAATAAGAGATAAACCACCGAGGGTGTCTGGGTGGCTCAGCCAGTGAAGCGTCTGCCTTCGGCTCAGGTCATGAGCCCAGGGCCTGGGATCGAGCCCGGCAGCAGGCTCCCTGAAGCCTGCTTTTCCCTCTGCCCTTTCTCCCACTCCCTCTTTCAATCTAGCTCTCTCTCTCTGATGAATTTTTTTTAAAAAAGAGAGAAAAACCACTGAAATCAGGAAGGGAAGGTGGGGAGGACGTGGGGGTGCCAGGGTGCCCAGTCCCCTGAAGTGGGCTCGAATTGGGACAGGGCTGCAGGAGGAGCAGGCAGGGAGGCTGTGAGACAGTGGTCCCAGCAGACTGCACACCTCTCACCTCTCCATCCTGTCTCTCTCATGGCAAGTCAAGCAAAAGCAAACTGGACAGAGGCCCAGAGTAAGGGAGTCAAAACCAGAGAAGGAGCCAGAGACCAGGGGTGGGAGAGACAGCAGCTTTCCTGCTTCCCTTCCCTGACCAGGCACCACCCATGTGGGCCAGATCTGGGTGCATCAGCTAGAATTTCCCGTCCTTCAAGCTCTTGTTGGTGAGCTTTCGGGAACTGGTACAACACCGCTTACAAGTTCCAGGGGCTCAGGGAAAGCTCCAGCAGGTGGTCTGTGGCTTCTGAGCTGTGTTTTTAAGGATGAATAGGAGTTTGCTAGCTTGTAGAGAGAAAAGAAAGGGCATTCTCCATAGTGTAAAGAGCTTGGGCAAAAGCGTGCAGGTGTGGGAGCGCCTGAGGAAGAGCCAAAAGCTAGAGAGATTGATAAGGAAGAAAATCTGCAAGACAGAGACACAGAGAAACTGGAGAAATAGGCAGCAGCCCGGCACAGAGCAAACAGAAACCAGCAACAGCCTAAAACGGAGAGACACATATAGAAACAGAGACAGAAAATCAAAAGCACACACAGCTGCACTGGAAACCACAGAGAAGTGGGGGAAGGGAGGGTAGGGAAGGGAATAGAAAGAAACAAAAAAAAAGTGTTGAGACAGTGAGCCAGGGCCAGAGAGCCAGAGAGAGCTGGAGAGGCAGACAGGGGCAGGAGATGGAGACAGACTGAGACAGAGAGACACAGAGGGAGACACACGCAGAGAAATGCAGAGCGAGATAGAGAGGTGCGGAGAAAGGGGCTCAGAGACTTCCCCCACACCTTGGGAACCGGGGGGGGGGGTCCTGACCACCACCCAGCCCTGCGCAGGTGCACTCCCCACCTGCCAGACAGGGTGAGCGCTTTGTCCCTGTTCCTGGCCTGCTGGCGCGTGTTCCAGAGCCCCCACAGCCCTGCCCCAGCACATGTGGGCCCTGCCAGAAGTGGCCAGTGTTGTGTGTCCCCTCCGAGCCCACGGAACCACCGTACACATCAGTGACCAGGCCCCAGGAGGCCGGAGCTCAGGCACCAACTACCTGGATCTGTGTTCACGCAATACACACAAAGCTGGAGAAAACAGACAGTAGCTTCGGACCTCGTTGATTCCCAGGTGCACACTCACCCCAGCAGCCTGCAGGTTAGCACACACCCTGGACACGTGTGTACAGACACACACAGCCCTGGGCAAACAGATGCCCAGCCTCCCAATCACACACCCCTGTGAACTAAAGGTTCACGCAGCTACGCACAGTCCCGGGAGCCCAGACTCACAGACGCCCTGCACACATGTCCACACACACCTACACAGACGCCCGTGAGTAAATGGGCCCACGCACATACCCACATGCACACGAAGGCACACACATCCTAGGCGCACACTCCCAGGAGCAAACAAGACGCAAGCCGCAAACATCCACACTACTATGCTGCCAAGAGCTGCACACACGCATGGAGTCTCTGGGTGTCCATTCTGGCCTGGATACTAGGGGATCTGGCTTGTGAAACTACTACTGCGGAGAGAAACGTCCTAATTTTGAAATTTGTTTTTCATTAGACCATTCTTACGGCCAGAGGTGACACACAGACACATGTGTGATCTGATGTAAAAGAAATTTCTTTGTATAGACTGTTGCACAGAACTACCCAGTTGTGTCCCTTCGTGGTGGGGGAAAAGGGAGGAGAGGAAAGGTCTCTGGATTTTTCTCTAGAGTGCCTGAGACTTCTGTGGCTCCAGCCCCACCCCAGCCCAACACACAGCACACACTGCCACATCTCCCCTTAAACACGTCCACAACCCCACACAGGCCTGACGGTCCCACATGGCCCCCAGCGTGTCACCTGTCACCATCCACCCAGGGCATCTGCGTCCTGAACTGCTCACGCTTTGGGAGTCCTGGCTTCCCCGGGTGCATGTCAGACAGGAGTCAGCCTTCTGCCTAAGTGCAGGTGCAGATGTGCACACGGCCATGTTCTAAAGCGGCTGTCTCCAGTCTGATCAGGTCTCCCCCTGGCCCAGAGCCCTCTAGCCACCCGCATGGCCTGAGCAAAGGCCCCTCTGATTGCAGTCAGTGCTCACATCCCACCCCTCTCACTCTCCAGCACACAGTAGATGCTCAATAAACCATTGGCCAAACATTGAGGTCTGTGTTTAATCAGACAATATGCAAAGTATTTACAACCATTTCTGGATCCCCCCTCCCCCCAAGCCTGGGCCGTGAAATGCGGGACCCCCAGGCCCCGCCCAGAGTTGGGGGTCCCCTAGGCCTCTGCATAGTCATCTGAAATCTACAAAACACTGTTTATTTAAAAAAAAAAAAAACAGAACAGTATTAGGACACCTTATACAAAGGGCCCCGGGCAGCTGCAAGGGGGCTTGAGAGCGCACCGGGGTAAGCGAGCCCAGATTTGACTGGAACGGACAGCAGACTTGCGTCATAAACATGTATGAAAGGAAAAGTTGAAATTTCATAGGCAGGCACCGCGTGGCCTCCTTTCCCACTGGCAGGGCCTGGCTGGCTCGAGAACCCCTGGCAGCAGGAATGTTATTGCTATGATAGGGGGCTACGGGTGAAATGTACAACGTGTCTGGGGAACAGAGCAGGGGAGCGTTTTTACATGTTAAATATGGACACACATGGAGGAACACACACGTGCACACACACAACACACACACACATATAGGGGCCCTTGGCAAGATGCCCACAAACTGTCAGCCACCCCTTTTAAGATGGGCACACTGAGGCCCAGGGAGGAGCCACCACATACCCTAAGGCTAAACACCAGAGCTAGGGCCAGAGCGTCTCCGGACGCCCCAGACTGGGCTCACCAAGGGATGCCAGGCCACAGGGTCTGGAGCAGAGCGGTCGCAGAGGCCACAGACACTCAGGAAGGCAGACACTGCAGCCCAGAGAGGACACAGGGGCCACCCGAGGTCATACAGCCAGTCCCGGCGCCTGGCAGTGGACACTCATCCTCTCCCACCCCAGCATTAGGTACTCCTTTCCCTACTCGTGAGTTCAGAGGTGCCAATTTGGGGAGGAGAGCAGGCGCCAGGCATTGAAATGACACAGGACACACTGGGGGAAGGAAGACCAGGGGTTCCCTCCTGAGGCCAGGGCCTCCCAACCACTTGGACCTTCTATTCTGTTTGATTGCCTCCAGAGCCCGGGAGCTCACTCGCTCTCATGGCTGGCTAGCTCCAAGGATGAAAAAACACTCACATTCTGACTGACATCTACTTCCCGACACGTGCATCGTCACCCCTCATTCCTAGCTCCGCCCTCCGACCGCCTCCCCTCTCTCCCTGCACAACAGCCCCACAGGACTCTCTGTTATCTCTAACTCAGCCTCGGGCCCCTGGTCCCCTGGGCTGCCCCAGTCTGTCCATGATGCCTCCAAGGACAATCTTGGTGGTTCCTGAGGAAGACAGAGGGAGCACCGGGTTCCAAACCCACCTCAACCCTGAACTGCTCTGTGGTCTTGGGCAGGTCACATCCCCTCTCTGGACTGTTTCCCCACGGGTACTATGAGGACAAGGAACTGGTGATCTCTAAGGGTCCCCTGGGTCTAAGAACAGGATTTGAGGGGGATGCCCACCCTACCCACCACCATGAAGTCCAGCTGTGCCTCAGCCGCCCAGCCTGGGAGCCATGGCAGAGGGGTCTGGACTCAGCAGCTTCCACCAACAGGTGTGTCAGAAATGGACGGCAAGGGGCAGGGTGGCAGGCAGGCCGAGGGCCAGGGGCCCCGTCACTCCTCTTTGGAAAGGCTCTTCGGCCAGCTCCGGAGGCAGACCTAGGTGACATGGAAGCAGGAAAGAGCCAACGCGAGGAGCAGGTTGAGGCCGGGAGAGGGTGTCCTCAGCCCGTCCTTCTTCCCGCTTCCTCCTGCTGAGCCGCACAGAGATCCCGGAGGGAAGGTTGGGAGGACGCATGTGGCTGGAGCAGGAGCCAGGACGCAGTCACTGTGCCAGCCTTGGACCCTGTCCTCGGGGCTGCCCCAGGCCCCAAGCCCTTCCGTGCCACAAAAGAGGGAGGGGCCTCATCACTGGCAATTCAGCCCCCAGAGGGGATCAACGCGGGCAGGTGGAGGGAGGAAAGACCCTCCATCAGGGGCCGCCCAGCCCAGGATCCAAGCCGAGAAGCCAGTCTGGCCCTATAGCCTGCCCCCTATAGGTTCTCTCCAGGCTGGTACTGGGGCTCGGTGGACGTGAAGTAGTCTTCCAGGAAGGCCTGCAGGTACTCGAAGGTGGGCCGCTCCTCCGGCTCCTTCCGCCAGCACTGGCACATGAGGTCGTGCAGGGACTCGGGACACTCAGGCGGGCAGGGCATTCGGTAGCCCCGCTCCACCTGGTCCAGCACCTCACGGTTGACCATCCCTGTGCGAGGAGAGAGCCATGAGACTGGTTCCATGAGGAAAGTTGGGTGGGGGGAGGGTGATGAGGACAACAGAGGGCCTCCCGCCCAGGATCAGGGGATGTGACCATGGGTAAGTCCCCTCCCCAAGGCTGAGAGCCCTGACCAGAGAGCTCCTAAGATCAGATGCTCAACCTCTTTATTATATAGATGGGGAAACTGAGGCCTCGGAAGGAGTGTGGCTTGCCCAAGGTCACCAGGGCAAAGGGGTTCAGAGATCAAAGATGGGGCAGCCCTCTTACCAGGGTAGGGCACCCGTCCCTTTGTTGTGAGCTCCGTCAGCAGGATCCCAAAGGACCATACATCTGACTTGATGGTGAACCGGCCGTAGAGGGCCGCTTCGGGAGCTGTCCACTTGATGGGGAATTTGGCACCTGCCGGAGGGAGAAAGTTCAAGGGAGCCTCAGTAGAATGTCAGGACAGCGCTGCCGGGAGGTACCATTCTCATCCCCGACCGGACAGATGTAGAAACAGGCTCCGAGAAGGCCACACGGCCCTGACCCAGACCCTGCCCACCTTGCCGGGCCGTGTACTCATTGTCTTCGATGAGCCGAGCCAGCCCAAAGTCAGCCACTTTGCACACGAGGTTCTCTCCAACCAGGATGTTGGCAGCACGGAGGTCCCGGTGGACATAGTTCATCCGTTCCACGTAGGCCATGCCTGAGGCGATCTGCAGGCAGAACCCCAGGAACCGGGCTCAGGGACCACCCCAGCCCCCGCAGCACCCCCACCGGGTCACCCTCCCCTTCCCAGTCTTCTGGCTAGGGAAGTCAGCTTACAACAGACACCGTTGGCACAAAAAGCAGGACCAGCACTCGGAAGAAAGAGGAAACGCAGGACAAAGGGCAAGGGCAGAGGGGAAACACAGACAAGATCCAGCCGGGGAAGCAGGGCGATTGTGAGAAAGAGGCCCCAGAGGCCCCACAGCTACAGATGAGTGCCAGGCCCTGCCTGCTGTCCCGAGTCCCCTCTCTGAACCTGTTTTCTCATGTCAAATTGAGGGACAGCCATCCCTACCTCCCCTGGCTGGGATAAGGATTAATGAAGAAATGATTGTTGAGCACCACCTACAGCAAGCCAAGTACTAATGCATGTTTGTTGAGTGACTGAATAACCTTTCCAGAGAAGAAAACTGAGGCCTGAAGTCCCACAGCATGTCACTGACTTCTGGTACCTGGCGAAGGGCTCTTTTCTCCGCCCAGTAATAAATGTGGTGGGATCAGAGAGCGTGGGGGGGCGGTCAAGGCAGGCCGCCTGGAGGGGGCCCTCGAGAGGCTGGAAGCGGCTGAGCTAAGTGGGCCTGCGTGCTCCAGGGCCAAGGCCGTGGGAGGTGGGAGGGGCTGACTCACCTGAGCAGCCATGTCCACCAGCTGAGGCAGCCGCAGGTACTTGCCCGTCTCCCCCTTGAGAAAGTCCAGCAGACTCCCTGGACAGAGAGAAAGCAGCGCTAGCCCCCGCCCTGTCGTCCCGGAGCCAGGAAGCAGCGACTCCCAGATCCTGTCCACCTGGGCAGGCCAGCCTCGCTTTCAGCGGCACAGCAGAATTCACGCAAACCCATCTCTGAATGAGTCTCACTCAGCATCTGTCACTCAGAAGGCAAAGCAGGATGGGAAACAACCAAATGCCTCCCTCCGGGAGAAGAGAAACTGTGGTCAGTGCCTACAACCGACTACTACTACCCAGCGATAAAAAAGGGACAGACTGTGGATACGTGTGACAAGGACGAACTCTGACGTGAAAGATAGCATATGTGAAGTTCTAGAATAAACAAACCTAGGATGACAGAGAGCATGAGTTATTGCCTGGCTGTAGGGCTGGAGCGTACCGTCTGCACAGGACAACAAGGGGGCCTTCTGGGGTGATGGAGAGCTCCCGTAGCTCGACTGTGGTAAGGGCTACCCAGACTGTCCGTTTGTTAAAACTCACGGAACTGCACACTTAAAATGGTGTATTTTATCGTTTGTAAATTATGCCTCCAAAAAGCAAATTTTGAACAATTTAATTAATTTAAAAATTAAGTACAGGTCAAGCCAGGGCCTTGACCTAGAAGTGGCTCAGCTTGGAGGGCTGGAGGACTTCTCTTTCAGCTGCAGAATGGCAGGAAAACCAGCTAGCTGGGGGCGATAAGATGCATTGTGGGAAATCATTAAAAACAAAATGAAACGAGAAAGGCAACCCTTGGTTTGACTTTCCACTGACATGACAAGCTGGTTCTATTCCGTTCCACCTTTTAAAATGTATACTCTAGGGGCGCCTGGGTGGCTCAGATGGTTAAGCATCTGCCTTTGGCTCAGGTCATGATCTCCAGGTCCTGGGATCGAGCCCCACGTTGGGCTCCCAGCTCAGCGGGAAGTCTGCTTCTCTCTCCCTCTGTCTCTCTCCTTGCTTGTGCTCTTTCTGTCTCTCTCTCTCAAATGAATAAATAAAAATCTTTAAAAAATAAAATAAAAGGACACTCTAGATCTGGGGGGACGTGAAGCACGTCCCCTCCTGCCCAGCAAGGGGCTGCCCCTTGCATCTGTGTGCCAGTCGCTCGGGCCTCACCCTTGCTCATGTACTCCGTGACGATGTAGATAGGTTCCTCAGACACCACCGCATACAGCTGCACCAGCTTCTCGTGCCTCAGTTTCTTCATGACCTGGGCCTCCTGCAGGAAGGCCTCCGGAGACATCGTGCCTGGCTTCAGGGTTTTGATGGCCACCCTGGTGGTTCCATTCCAGGTCCCTGTGTGGGCAGGAGGGCAGGCTGCCTCAGGCAAGGCCCCCCAGTTCCCACTCAACAGGCACCCAGATCTGCCTGCCTGGGAACCAGTTTCGGCTCTGGCCTCCCGAGCCATATGACAAGTCCAGCCAAGGTCCAGACCCTCTCTGAGCCACGACAGGACACTCTGCAGGGGGCTATTACAAGGATTAAATGAGTCTCTGGTACACGCTCAAGAAACAGCAGCCACTGAGCTATTGTTGGGACTGCCATTATCAGGAGGAATGTCCCCAAAAGCAGCACATTCACCTAAGAGATGGAAGATCATGTCTCCAACTCAACCGCTCTCTCCCAAGTGACCACGTTCCTTCTGGACAGCACACGGAAGGTGAGTCAGGAGTTAGCTAATGAGCGGGGCTGGGGAGGGGGAAGCAGAGCTGGCCTCAGAACGAAGCCACCGCAAGGGAAGGCTGTCTCGAGCCATGCTCTCTAAAAAGTAAGGCCTGGAGCAGGCACACGAGGGCCTGGAGGTCAGACTGGCCAGGGTTTGACTCCCAACTCTGCCTCCTGACAGCAGTGAGACCGTGGGGCGGTCAGTTCCCTCCTCTGGAGCTGTTTTCTCGTCTGGAAAATGCAGACATTGTAGCGTCTCCCTGTGGGGCTGTTCGAGAATTAAGTGAAATTTTAGGCACTGGGCCCAGCCCACTGTGAGGGCTCCGTAAATAATAGCTACACTTGTCATTTGATTATTATCTGGGTTTTCAAACTGTGAGGCCATGGGGGAAGCCGTATGCTAGGCCAGTGTGTTGAATCCGAGTTCTTGTGCCAGCTGGACCTGAGGTCCTTTGATGAGTGGCGGGGCCCATTCCTCCCAGTCTCTGGGCCTCCACCTGCGGGCCGGGGCCCGGGCCTATCTCCAGGGCCCTCGCGGCACAGGACGTCTGGGGATCTGTACCTGGCCCTTCCTGAGTCTGCCTGCAGCATCCACGGCCAGTACCACACACGCAGGCCAGGAATGAGTTTTCACAGCCTCTGGAACATCCCTCACCCCTCTCCCCAGCTCAAAGCCGGCACCTCCCCTTTCCTGACTTGGCCTGACCTCCAGCCTGCAGGCCTTTGTCCCTGCAGAGAGCCCTCTCTGCTCTCCCCCAAAGGGAGGAACGTGGAGACAGTGATGCCAAGTGCACGCTGTGGTTTACAGGACAACACACGGAGCTTCCCGAGCAGAAGCCACAGGCTTACATCCGTCATGGCCGCCTCACACCAGCCTCCCTGCTCCCTCCGCGTCAGCAGGAACTGGGCACCAGAAGGGGGCCTGGGTTTCATCAGGGCTGCATGGTGTTTGTTTTCAAAGACAGTTTTGCCATTTCTCCAGGGTTAGACAGGAGATCGTTAACAGGCCCAGAACATGCCAGACCCTGGGCTTCCAAGCACTCGCTCTGCGAGCTGAGGCTTCTCTTCCCATGGCGAAGTGCTAACGTGTGGATGCACGCTGGGCCAGCACTCTCTCACACCCCGGGGTGGGGGGGGCTCTTATCCCTACCCCCATGTTACCCTGAGGAAGCCAGACTCAGAGCGGAGCCACCTGGCCCAGACCACACAACGTCTTCGGGGAATCGGGTGCCCAGCCCCAAGCAGCTCTTGGCGAACAGGTGCCGCAGAGGTGTGGGGGAGCACCATGTTTAAGATAGGGCCCACCGGTCAGCACGGGCGACTGAGACTCATGGTGGGGGAGCAGGGGGCAGGCCACAGGGGCCTCGAGCCGTCCCATGGGGTGGACATCTGCCTGGCTCTCCCATGGGGACATCAAAGCCCCCCCGAGGACGCCATGGTTTCCTCTGGGGGGCAGGGGCAAGGCCTTACCCATCCACACCTCTCCGAAACAGCCTTGGCCCAGCTTGACCTCCAGCCGCAGGGACTCCCGAGGGATCTCCCAGGCATCCTTGGCCAGGCCCTGAGTCTGGGGCTTGGACGTAGGGCACACAGTGGTGAGGCGGTGGCACAGACCGTCAGCATGTTCTGAAGACAGAGGCAGGGAGGTAGAGTTCAGGCAGGGCGTCTGCCCTGGGGCCTCCCTGCCCCACGGTATGACATACGCATGGTATGCACGCAGGCTCTGGGGGCACATGGGCTGCCCTCGAGGCCAGGCATCCACACCTGAGTGTCACACACCCTCATCTCACACAGGCCCACACTGCCTCACGCATCTGCTCACGGAGTTATTCACTCATTCATCCGTCAGACTTTAAAGGGCTGGTCACTTCAGGAGGAACCAAGGACACAGAGGGGGACAAGTCCAGTGGAATCCTGCCCTCAGGGAGCTCCCAGGGCAGGGGGAGCCCATCTTCCCTTCATTGCCTCCCAGGTCCACGACTGTGACAGAGGAGAGCAGTGTGTGCAACAGTAGATGGGCTGGATGGAGTCTTGGAAGGCTTCCCGGAGGAAGTGGTACCTGAGCCTGGAGCCACAGGAGAGTGAGTGGTTGACTAGGGACCACCACTCCAAGCAGAGGGCACACTGTCTCATGCACGTGCAAAGGCCCTGAGAGAGGAACAAGCCTCTGGGTTGCATGAACGGAAAGGAGACCAGAGGGGCTGCAGGAGAGTGAATGGGGGCAAGGGGCCCCAGGTAAGGCAGGGAGGCCAGCCAGGCTTACAGCAGCCAAGGCCTCAGAGGCCACATGGTGGGGGGTCTTTATCCTGAGATTCCCAGGTGATCTCTGGAAGGTTTTGCTGTCGGGGAACAGTGTTCAGAATGAACCGTGCAGTGATAGCCAAGGGGGCAGAGGGGTGGCAGCTGGTAGAGGGACATCAGGAGGCCCAGGTGGCACAGGTGGGGAGTAACTGGCGCTCTCAAGATAGGCCCGGGCACAGCCACACGCACACAGGCACCCACGGAGACCCGCCCACACGAGGACACACAGACGCTCGAGGCTTCAGTGCCCCCAGGGAGACCCTGAACACATGCCCACCGCTGAGACCTGCGCCCTCGCCTGGCTCCCGCCCCTGGCTCCCTCTGCCTGCCGCCTGCCTGCGCTCTCTCCTCTGCTATAGACTGGTCTAGCAGCCCCCTCCTCTCCCAGTAACCGGTTCAGACCGGTCCTAGGGCTGCGGAGACAAATGACAGCAGCCTAAGCCCCCCTCCCTTCCCTGCTCCCGTTGAAGCAGTGTCTTCCTCCCCAGCCAGCTGAAAAGGAGGAGAAAAGAGGAGGGTGGGCATGGTGGGGGGAGGGGACGGGGAGGAAAGAGGAGGAAAGAGGTGGGGGAGGAGCGGAGGGGGGAGGGAGAAAGAAAAAGGAGGGGCAGGAGAAGGAGCCCCATACTCTCAGGATAACAGAAGCCCCAGCCCTTGTGAGCCCAAAGCCCACCCCCAAACAAGGACTCGGGGAGGAGGGCAGAGCCCCGGCCTCACTGGAGTAGTAGGCCACCAGCTGCTGCAGACTGTTGAACTGGGTGCGGGACGTGATGTAGAAGCCGCCGCTGTCCAGCTTGCGGATCTTGTAGTGCTTCACGTTGAGGCCCTTGGCGTTGTCGAAATCAGACACGGAGAGGCAGTAGGCACCTGCAAGGCGGGGCCAGAGAGCGGCAGTGACCCCCACGCACCCCACCGTCACCTCCCACCCCTCCAGGCCACAGCCCTAAGTGCTGTTCTGTGCCTGCCCAACACAGGAGGACAGGGAGGCCAGTGCGGCAGCCCCAGCCCAGGGCAGAGCCAGGTCCGGTCTGCCCTATCTCTGAGCACCCAGCCCGGGGGCGGCCATCAAGGCGGGGCCCAGTGAGCCAAGGGGCCCCTGATCAGAGAACCTCCCCATGCACTCTTGGCCCTAGCAAGACCTCCGACCCTGAATGTATATCCCAACTGTGTGACCTGGACAAGTCGCGTGCCCACTCTGGGCCTCAGTTTCCTCCTCTGCACAACAGGGCGACTCCCAGGGATGCCGGGAAGATCTGAGACCACATGTAAGAGGAGCTGGCACATAGTAGGTGCTCAATAAATGTTTGCCGGGAGCCAGGAATGGCCCTATTGGCTGTGTTCCTCTGGCTTACCTGCTTTCCCTCTCACAAGAGCACTCTTTGTGCCCCACACCTTCCTGCAGACCCCGGGCCCAAGCTGGAGCGGGTGGTTAGCTGAGGCTGCGGCATGGGCAGAAGGCCACATGCTGGGTGTGGCCTACAGGCCACCAAGGCTAAGAGGGGCCAGCCCTGGTGGCCTCCTCCCTGCCTCTCTTGAGCCTGGAAAAGTTTTTGGCTGGAAAAGTTTCCTCCTGCCTAGCAGGCCTAGCTACAAGCCTCTGTTAACCCGAGACCAAGAAAGGCCTGGGGTCGAGGCTTCAACAGCCAGAGAAAGCCCACTTCAGAAGGTAGGGTAGAGCCCCCACAGCCCATGGCCCTCTGGACAGTGCTCAGGTGTGGGTTACAATCTCCAGTGTAAAGAAGGGGAAATTGAGACCCAGAGAGGGAAAGCAGCTAGCCTCAGGTCACCCAGTAAGTCAGGCACACAAGACTGTAATCAGGTCTCTAGCTCCTGCATCGGGCAACCACAACTAACAGATGGCCCAGGCCACGTACACGTAGACACCTGTGGCCTGAGCCGAGAGCCAGGCCCAGCCCACATCTGTCTCTGCACACTAGGGCATGCCCCCACCCAGTGGCCCCATGCTCACACAGGGACACACTCCCCAGGCCCCCAGGCACAAAGACAAACCCACAACGATACACTCCCACACAGCAGCACCCAGACAACTCCCCCTCCACGTGCACACACACGCCCGGACTCACACACACACCTGCACGGCCGTGCAACTGCTCATAAATGCACACACATGACACGGAAGCTCTGTTCCCCACCTCCCGCTGAACCCCAGGCCCACGGGACGTGGCCCGGCTTCGTTCCCATGCTGCTGGGTCACCGCAACCCACTTGCAGAGGGGCCAGAGAGAAAGGGGGTGACCTGCGTTCTCTGGCTGGGGTGGGACAGAAAAGGAACAGGGACCAGGGCTGCTGGGGAAGGGCAAAGCTGGCTCCTAGCACCCAGTCCAGCTCTAGAAGCCCCTGGAGAGGGAGACAAAGAGGGGCCTACTTCATCAGCACCCACCCTGGAAACAAGTCTTTTGCCGTGTGACCCTCAGGCCTTCCAGCAGCCTGTGCCCATGCCTCCTCTGAGGAAACTGAAGCCAGAGGGGGTAAGCGTCATCGTCTGCTGCATCTCTGGCCACCCCAGATAGCTCAGTGCTCCTCAGATGCAGCTCCCTGCCTCTGATCCTACCACTTTCTCCACCTGGAGGGCTCTTCCTACCCCACTCCAGGTACCAAACTCCTATTCACTCCACAATACCCAGCTCAAACAACCCACAAAAGACTCCATTCCCTCTGGCCCGCGGGAGGGCTCCTACCTTTCGTGGTCTCACTTTCTCGCACTAGGAAGGTCCCTCTCGGGTTCTCCGCATTGAGCAGTAACCGTTCCGACTCCCGTCTGGTGATCTTGCCAAAGTACCACCTGGGGCAGGAGGAAGGAGGGTGGTGTTGGTGATCTAGGCTTCCACCCACCCACCGTGCCTCTCTCTAGGATGTGGCTGGGGCCCTAGGCAGCCAGACCACCCACTCCAGCCCAGGAGAGAAGCTCCCAACCAGCAGTGGGGGGGAGACCAGGTGGCATACTCACTCCTCGGCCTGGATAGAGTCGGAGGGCGCCACATAGTTGCTAGGGATGTAACCCGTCTGTCCCGTGCTGAGCGAGTGGGCCAGCCACCAGTCACCCTCTCTAAGGAGGGGGAGAGGGAAGGAGCAAAGGAGAAGGAGCCATCAGTGGTGGGCCCCGATGCTGCAATCTTCACAGGTGCTGTGCTGGGGGTCCCCAAGGCCAAGTGAGGCGCTGGGAGCTGTGGGGCCAGCTTGAGTCCTCGTGCTGCCAGGCCAAGCTGGCCTGGGATTCTTTCTCTCCCCAGCCCAGATGCCTCTTGGCCCAAGCTGACTCAGACGGACTTTGTCCAGGACTGTGGCAGGACTGACCTGGGTCAGCCTGAGACCTAAATTCACAGGGGCAGAGTCCTGGGATGGGAAGTAACCTGCTTCCCTTCAGATAGACCAAGCCGTCTCCAGATGCCAAGAGCTGTCTCAGGAAGGAGGGAGGGAGCTCCCTGTCTCTGGGAAGCAAGCAAGTTGTAACAGGAGAGATGATTCCTACCTAAGATAGATGTCAAGTCAGATCTTCAAAGCCTCCCCAAGCCCTGAGATTTGGAAGCGGGTGAGACCTGGGTGGAGGTAGGGGGTAGCCCTCTGGAGGCTTGGTGACAATCCAGGCACTAACCCTGCCAACTAGAGCAATGCTTGCCTTTGTCACAAACCACTGGTCATCCCTAAGGGACTCCTCAGCTGAAAACTACGGGCCTCCTTCTGCAGCCTACCCATCTACAGGGGAAACTGAGGCCAAAGGGGGCTGGGACTTGCCCAGAGTCACACAGAGTCATGTCAGAGGGGCTGAGGTGGCAGAGTCCCAATGCCCAGGGCACTTCTACACTAACTGCCCCATGAGGAGGAGATGGGGACAGGGGCAGAGGAGCTCCCCGCACGGTCGGGTCCCCTGGGCCTGGGTGGGAGCGGGGAGGGGGCAAAGTACCTTTGCAGCCATCTGAATGTGAACCAGGTCTGGCTGGAGCGGGGGTCCAGAGACACAGAGGAGAGAGGAGAAAGCGAGAGCCCAACAGGAAAGAAGAGGCAGAGATGGGGGTGGTGAGAGAGAGAGGCAGAAAGAGCAAGGAAGAGAGCAGGAGAGCAGGCGGTGCTGGGGACCAGGGACAAGGCGGGGCAGCCACAGAGGCCTCACATCCAAAGCAACCAAAGGGGACAGGGACGGGTCCAGGGGGAGTGAGGGGAGGCCAATGCGAAAGGCTGCCTGGGAAATAGGGCTCAGACCCTTCCATTCCCACCGTGCAGATGGGAAGACAGGCCAGAGAAGCAAAGGCCTCTGCTCAAGGTCACACAGCCAGGCCCAGGATCCTGACTCCCAGATCAGAAGGAATCTTCCTCCACAGGGTGCAGTGGGGCCTGAGAGCTTGCAGAGCTTCTCGCTCCAAGGCTGCCTTTGGACCTCACCACGACCACGACCCTGAGAAGACACAGAGCACGCAGGGTATGCTCCCCCTTCCTCACTGCCAGGGCCCGGAGAAAGAGGCCCTTGCCCACAGTTGCACAGTCTGAACTCGAACCCGGATCCCTGGCTCCTGGTTCTTCTGAGCTGCCTCTGACATATTCTTCAGCCCATTTTGAAGATAGCGAAGTTGAAGCAAGGAGAAAACAGACGGGGAGAGCTCTCCAAAGACTGGTCAGAGTACAGGTGAGCACCCAGACCTGGGGGCTCAGTGGGGTGGGTCAAGGCTGAAGCAGAGGGTATAGAGTACCTTCTGGACAGCAAAGGGAGCATGACTGGGGCTGTGAGGAACGCTCAGCCGTGCAATTGCTGCACGCACGCTCAGGCAGGGGTACAGGCTCACATGGGGGTCTCTGCTGGAGAGGGAAGGCTCTGGAGTAAGGCGGCAAGGCCAACCCTCAGGGAAGGCCCTTGGAAGCCCAGGACCACCATCCATCTCCCTGTTGTGCAAATACCCAGGGGTGTCCACATCTGTCTGTCCCATGTGATCCTCAAGGCCACCCTGTGAGGAAGGCAGGCCTCAGCCCCCAGATGAGGAAACTGTGGCTCAGAGGGACAGCCCAAAGTCACAAGCACCCAGGCTGGAGTAACCTAGTACTTTCTTTGTAGGGAAACTGGGGCACAGAGTTGGGCAAAGACTTACCGAAAACTACAAAGCAAGAACTCAAGTCACAGGGAACAATTGAGATCTTCCAGTCAAAGCCTTCATTTCACCAATGGGAAAATAAGCCACAGAGAGGGCGGTGATTTGCCAAAAGCCATACAGCAAATCAATGGCAGGGCAAGGGTAAGAACCAGGGCCCGAGTGCCCACAGCCAGACACAGCAGGCCCCCTGGACCCCTGCAGCTTCCCCAGGTCACTCAGAGGCTCAGAGACCCTCAGGAGAGCCAGGGGAAGCTAGAGGAGGAGGCAGCAGGGCTGGGGGCAGGAGACTGGGCCAAGGTCTAGGTCAGAGGCTACAAAACGAGACAGATTGACAAAGCCAGAGTCTGCAAACTAGCCGGCCTCTGGGGAGCCTCCAGCCACGCATTCAGAGTAGAAGGCCGGCAAGGAGCAATGTGCCCAGAGGCCAGCCAAGCAGGGCCCCAGAATTAAGGGGGGGGGCGGTGTTCAGCCCTGCTGACATTACCCAGACTTCAGCCAGCAGATCTTCCAGCTCCCTGACATCAGCCCATATATGAGTCTGGGGTTTCAAGTCCAGGTTTGGGGTTTTATTTAGTTCACAAGGCAGGGATGAGGTGCACCACAATCTCACAATGGACCCAAGATCCAACTCTGACCTGGCCCGAGCGTGAGAGGGGTCTAAGAGCTGGAGCTGCAAGACTCAGACCACCCTGGGCACCATCCCACTCACCACCTGCAGGCTACGTGACCTTGGCCCTGCCTCCGTTTCCTCACCTGTAGGATGGGGATACTCACGCCTCCCTCCAAGGATATAAAATACCAGCACAGGGCCTGGCACATAGTAGGGGCTCAATGTGCACGAGCTGTTAGCATCTTGATTTGGCTTAAAAAGAAAAACAATTAAATCTGTGTCTCTATGGCGCCCCTCCCCACTCTCCAACATGTTTTTAAAAACCAAAGCAGCAAAATTAATTAAATAAGTAAACAAATAAAAACCAAAGCAGCTCAGTCCCAGTCTCCAGTAAGGATTTGCTGTGTAACTTTGGGCAAGTACCCTACCTTCTCTGGGTTTTAATTTCCTCGTCTATAAAAAGGAAGTAATATTCACAGAATCTCCCTTGCAGGCATTGTGTATAAATCAGTCAGCAGCAAGCTGGGCGTAGGGTCAATGAAGATAATTACTGTGACGGTCATCTAGGCCCACCTGCGAAATGGAGCTGTCAAGCCACATCTTCCTAGGTCAGTCAGTGGTCTAGCAGGCTCTAATCTGCCCTGGGTAGCTGCCAAGGGCGGGGCGGTCCCACATGAGGGGCCCCACACCAGGGGCCCCACAGCTTCCCAGATGGGTCCAGTCAGGCGGGGACACCAACCTAAGCCCAGACTTGGAAGTAATCAGGCTGAGCAGATTTACCACATCTAGCACCTTCCCCGGGGCTCTGGTCCTTATCAGATGGACGTGAAGAAGGGAAGGAAGGAAGCGAATTGCACACATTCCCTGCCCTACCCCTCGCCCTCCCACATGTGGCCAGAGAAAAAGCACTGGGCTGGGAGTCCTCGAGCTACAATTTTACATCCCAACTGCTGTTCACTAGCTGTGTGACCTCAGACAACTGACCTTACCTCTCTGAGCCTAGGATCCTCTTTTTGGACCCTAATCCTTCAGCCGGCCAGGCTGGCATGTGGATCGGGGTTTTGGCAGCTTGAGAACCTGGGAAGTTACTCCAGTTTGAGCACTTATATTTAACTCGCTTGGGTTGTTGGGACCGGTCAGATAAGCACTTTGGGGATTTCAGGCAAGCTAGGGCTCCCTGAGGCCTGGGCACATGGTTAGTGGGGGGACAGCAGGCAGAGGCCAGGGCAGGTTGTGTGAGGAGGGTAAAAAGGTATCCCTTGCCCCATGATGGGAAGTGGAACTGGAGTGCCCAGAACGAGGGGGGAGACATCAGTGCCTGCCAGATGGCTCCCCCAAAGAAGTTGCTGGAATCTGTGTGGGAGGAAAGGGCAGTTTGGGGAACAACCCAGAGTCAGACCCAGAAGGGCCACGACTCCTAGAGACTCAGACACCAGGGCTAGGGGCTTGGGACAGTCGGACCTCAGACCCCAGTGGACCTCCTCAGACCCAGGCCACACGGCACACGGGATTCTGGGACCCAGGGCCGTTTGGCATGAAGATTCAGGGAGCAGGGTCTCAGGCCAGCTACTGTGATGACCCAGACCCAGTGAGCCCTGGCCAAACCCTATCGACAGATGGGCTGGTCCTTAAGCTCTCCGTGTCCCTGACACCCAGCCCAGCCACCAGCCGGCCTCAGAAAGTCCCTCACTCAGACCGGGCTGGGGCTGGCGGTGGGGGCGGGAGGGATAAATCATGGGCCCTGAGCAGTAACGGGAGAAGGACATGAAGGGCAGTCCCTGGGTGGCTATGAGGCCTGAACACCTCAAATTTGGGTGGCCCATCTGTCACTAAGTGCCCCCAGCCCCCCATCCCTCCCCTTCCTCTGGTGCCCCAACTCCATCACCACCTCACTTCTCAGGCAAAGGGGTGGCGGAGCATTGTGATGGAGGAAGGGCTCCCGGTCCCCTCTCCAGTCATGGCGCCTCACTGCTATCCAAGGGCTTCCCATGGACAGGGCTCGACCACTTGCAGCCCCAGTCCTGGCCCAACACCCTCAGCCCTACTTGGAAAGTGGGAAGAGGGGAGAGGAGGGGCCGGACAAAGGACAGGGGACAGGGGAGGACAGCCCTCCGGCTCTAGGTGTAAGGGGCAGAACCAAAGTTTCCAGAGCCTTCCCTCCACCATATGGTGTTTGCTCACGCAGTGACCCTGCCTGAGGTGCCCTTCCCATCACCACTGGTAGAGATTCCCCTGAAACAGCCTCCCCTGCAGGGGCCCTTTCCTCCCCCTGGCTCGTCAGGGCCCCTGTGGAGCCCCTCCTGCAAGGGCCGTGGGTAGGAGGGCCTGCCCACCCCTCCCAGCTCTGCCACCACCAGCTGTATGACCTTGAACAAGTCACCTCACCTCCCGGGGCCTCAGTTTCCTCCTGTGCAAACTAAAGCAAATCAGAGTTCCCCCTCCCAGGGCTCTGGTGCCATATAAATAGGGCGCCCCCACGAGACCAGGCTGGCACGTGGAGCACAGGAAACGGGGGCCGATTACTAGTCGTTCATCTTGCTGGGAGGCAGCCCCCGCCGTGCTGATTAACAGGTGATACGGGGACCCACGAAGGTGGCAGCCCCGAGAGCAGCCCTTCTGGAGCTCCAGGTGTGGGGGAGGCAGATGCAAACCGCTGGAACCACCAGGGCACTGAGGGGCCCCAGGACTCTGACACGGAGGGGGCGGAAAGATGGGGAGAGAGCTGCTGCCCGAGTTCCCATCCCGGCTTTGCCACCTGCTAGCTGTGTGACCTTGGTCAAGGGCCTTCACATCTCTGAGCCTCAGGTTCCTCACTTGCAAAATGGAGACAGCCCCTCCCCCGTCACCAGAGCCCTGGCAGGATCGCATCGAGGAGTAAATACAAGGACATGGGTAGAAACGCCTGGCACAGCACCTGGCACCTCTTTTCCCTTTTGCCTCACAGTGAAGGCCGTCCTGAGCTGGATCGTGAGGGATGAATAGGAGTTTGCCAGGCAGAGACGGGAGAAAGGTGTTTCAGGCAGAGGGAACACACAGCATGCGCAAGGGCAGGGAGGCATGAACGAGCAAGACACACTTGGAGCTGGTGATGTCCAACCTTCGCCAGGCCTTTGAGGACACCCAAGGACCACTTCTACTCTATCCCCAGCACCTTCTGGCCTTTCCACAGCCCTGAGGACACCCCGGCCCCTCCAGCCCTGCACCCTCCCGCAAGCTGCCCCTCTGAGAGGCACCGCCTTCCACCACTTCCACCGGCCACAGTCTTCCTTCGAGGACTTGTTGAACCTTCCAGTCCCTGTAGTCCCCACCAGAGGGGAGCACACAGCACGGACCACATGCCCGAGCAGGCCCTGGCCCTGCCCTCTGCCTGCCACTGGGTCTGGACTGGAGCTGGGCCCCCGCCACGCTGGCTTGGTGAAGGCCCCTTCCCCACCCAGGCCTCACTGGGCCAGCACCGGACCCTGCGTGCAGCTGGTACTCAGCATAGGCTGACCAGTCAGGATGGAGAGTGGGCGGGTTAGCAGGAAGGTGGGTGGGGAGGAGGCATGACATGGTGAGTGAGGAGGGGGATGGTAGGGCCCTCCCCAACCTCAGCCCAGGGTTAAGGTCAGGACCTAGTCACACTGGTTGGGGGTAGGGCCTCTGCTGGGGAAGCTGGAGGGGGGCAGCCAAGGAAGCCAGGATCCACAGGCAGGGACATGCAGTGGGGGCACATGCAGACAGCAGCCCACCCCCCCCTTAACCAGAGAAGCCCCCCGACCCCAGCCCGCCACCTATGAAGTACGTACACACCTGACATCCACCTTCCTCCTAAGGGCCAGCGAGAGAGAAGCAGAGAGAGGGAGAAGCTGAGAGGGGGCTGGAGGGAGCAAGCAGGAGCCAGGAATTGGGGGGAGTCCAACTGAGGTGAGGGGGTACAGCAGGCCCCGCCAAGGGCAGGAATGCAGCAGATGCTGAGCTCTGCCCCGCCCTCTGCTGGCAGTGCCTGCAGGAGTAACCCCCTGGCCCACTGTGACGCTCCCCACCCCTCACCCCAGGGCATATGGCCCAAAACCTGCACCCACCCCCCATGACAGGCATTGCACCCCACCCCAGTACACTCCTGACAGGGAAAGGAGAGGAAAACAGGAGAGGAAGGACCCCCACCCCATGGCTAGAGCCCTACCCACCCCTCACTAGTTCATTCCCCCCTGCCCCTGCTCTCCTGCCCACAGGGGCCCCAGAGCCAGCTTGGCCCTAGGATGTCCCATCCCAAGGCTGAAGTCTCTGGGGGTGACCCACATGTGCACACCCCATCCCACCATCTCATCCCCATGCCCAGTCATAACCCCCCTCACACAGAGTGCCCAGTATGGGTCCTCCACCCGCTCCCATTTGGGCCCCACCCCCTGCAGCTAGAGCTCAGCCAGCTGCCCAGGCCCTCCAACCCCAGGTCCCTAAAGAGGGCACCTCTGCGGGCACAGCCTCCAGCTTCAGGCCCTGTTTTCTGCAGTCCTGGGTCCTAGGCTCGGTCCTGCCCTGACCATATGCCCCTCTGTGAGGTCTGGGATGCCGTATTCTATTGAGTTACTGAGCCCGGATCCCTACCCTGGGAGCCCTGACCACCACCACCGGTCTCATCTCCCATAGGCCCAGGACGGTTCCCTGGACCTCAGCCAGCCTTGGCACTAGCCATGCCTGCTGCCCATCGCACTGCCCCTCGCTCTGGGACGCTCAGAAGTGGCTCTGGCCCAAGACCAGGTCCAGAGGCCAGGGTCCCCAGGGAAGATGGGAAAGGGGGTCACTCACGTGTTGTTGACAATCTGGAGCCGCTCCCCTTTCTTGAAGGACAGGTCGGTCTCTGTCCGAGACTCATAGTCGTAGAGGGCCACAAAGGTGGTCACTCCACCTGCAGAGAGGGGTGGGATGTGTCAGAATGGCTAGGGCCACAGTCCCAAAGAGGGGTGGATGGGAGGGTTTCCCGCCACCTTCAAAGCCCAGCCCAGAGGCGAGGTCGCCTTTGCAGGGGGTGGGCCCGCAGCGTGCCCGCCTGTGTGCGTGTGTCTGGGCAGCCCTGTGAGGGTGCTCAGGAGGCACGTACATCTCTTCACATGTGAATGTGCCCACTGGGCTGTGATCCTGCGTGTCAGCTTCGGGCAGGTGCCTGTCTTCCCCGCGGACCCAGGAGCCCCCAGTAACAGGCATCTGTGTGTTGTTCCCAGAGCCCGGCACATAGCAGGTGCTCAAGAAGCAACCGTGGGTGAATGAACCAGTGAATGAAGGCCTCTGCGCCTGGTTGGGTGGTCCTGTTTCTCTCTGTGTGACTGGGTGCCTTGATGTATCTGGGGAGATGTTGGCTCTGTTCCCTCAAAGAGGCCCCTCTGTCCCCCATTTTAACCACAACCTTCCGCCCACACCCCCAAGGCCCCTCCCTGCCCTTTGTGTTCCTTCCCAGCGGCCCCACCTTCGAACACCCTACACATTTTTCAAGCCTTGCTCTGTTTTTCTCCCCCATACTCTGCATACGGCTGTGTCCCCAGCGCACAGAAGGGGCACCACGAATGAATGGATGTGCTTGTGGGTCTGTTTGTCTCACTTGGGGATGCGTCTGTGTCTAAGGCGTCCACGAGTGTTCCTGTGTCTCTGTGTGTTCTCACTGCACGCGTGTGCATCCATGAGCCTCTGGGTATTGTGACGGTGCTGCTAGCCGAGCCTGTGTCTGTACCCTGTGTGTGTCTTTGAGGGGCTTCTGATTGCCCGTGTGCGTGTCTTAATCTGGGAGTATGAGGTTATTGGTGCATGTGTGTTTGTATTTGCATACATCTGCATAGTCGTGGGTCTGTGCCCATCCACGGGTCCCTAAGCAGGTCTCTATGTACATGGCGTGTCTATGAGTATCTCTGATGGTGTCTCCAGCTCAGCTTGTTTAAGCGTCTGCATAGGTATCTTAGGACTTGTTCACTGTGTGTGCGGTTCTTTGTGTGGCTCTAGGACCACATCCGAATCTTTCACTAAGCTTCCCTTGCCTGGGGATGCCATACCCCCGCAGCACCAGCAGAGGGCGCAGGGGCGCATCACGGCATTGGACCGGGCCCCTGAGGACCGAAAACTCCTTCCTAACCTCCCTTGGCCCCTCTGCCACCCAAGGCCTCCTGACCTGACCCATCTCTGGGCGGACCAGAGCAAAAAGCAAAGCCTCAGACCCGGTCCCCATGCTGCCCTGAGCAAACAGCCCCCTGACGCTCTGGCCTCTGTTCCCCACTACAGTCCCGTATCTCTCTAGACCCTTTTATGCACCACTTGGGATTCACCCTCAAAGGCAATGGATGTGCACCGCACTTTCCAGTTTATAAAGCTCTTCCCCACCCACAGCCTCCAGGAAACTCCCAACAGTCCCCAAACCCAAGAAACCCACAGACTCTTCCCTTTCAGTGAGAGAAGCAGCAGCCTGGGGAAGCCCGGCCTGCAGGCACCCACACTCCCAAGGCCCACTGACCAGCCAGCGGCCCCGCCCTCTGTGGGGAGGTGACTGTGTCTGACGAGTTGAAGCCCCCGAACAGCTTGGGCTCGGCAGCTGCGGAGGGGAAGGCCGTACTAGGGCCTCGGTGGCCATCAGCAGAGGCTGGCTTGCTGGGTGTCTGTGAGGTGGGGAAGGCACCCCCGCCGCCACCGTGGGTGTTCTCAGCGGGCTCCAGGCTGCGGCGCCGTTGGCTGGCATCCTTGGGCTTGCTCTTGTTGCTGCCCATGGTCCTGGCTGGAGAGGAGAAAGCACCCTGGGGTGAAGGACTGCTGGGCCAGGGCCCTTCAGACACTCTCCACTCCCCCACCCATTCTACAGATGAGGACACTGAGGCCCAAAGAAGGGTACTAGCCTCTTTGGGTAAGTCAGACTTTCAGAACCTCAGTTTCTTATTCTGTAAAGTAGGGATAATGATGGAACCCATAAATGGCTTCCTTGGTACAGGGCCAAACACAGAAGAAATGACTCACAATCAGAAGCCCTAACCTCCCCCACCTCCCCCTGAGTCAGTTTCTGTCCATCATGGGCAGGGACAGTATCTGAGTCATGTCTATATCCCAGGCACCCAACACATAGGAGAGGGCTCACTGAGGGTTTGCTGAGCAAATACATGATTGACTGAAATGGTCTCACACCAGGGTGAAAGGTGCTAAAAGTTGCAACCAAGGCAGGGATACAGCAGGAGGCTGCAAGAAGAAGAGATGTCTGGGAGCTCACCCCAGCCACAGGGTCTTTGCACATACTATTCCCTCTGCCTGAATGCTGTTCCCTGACAACTTCACCAGAATAACTCATGCTTCCTTCAGTTCTCAGCTCAAAAGCCACCTCCTTGGGAAATGTTCACCAAATCCTTTCTGGTCTAAGTCCCCCTGACTTCTGTACCTCTCCTTGATAACACACGGCTCAGAAAAAAGCAAATTAAAAACTCACCAGTGATGCCCACCACCCTGCCACCCCCTCTTGCCTCCTGCCTCCCAATCCACAGATCCTGGTTGGCCCCAGCTCCCAGTGAGCCTGGCCAGGGTCTTCCCACCCATCATGGCCACCCCTCCCTAATCCCTCATCTTGGCAGCCCTGACGGGTCATCACCTCACCTGGTGGAAGGCAGGGGCTGTCCCAGAGGATCTGGGAAGCAGCCTGAGGTCTCAGCACGAACACCAGGTGTGGAGTCAGGGGTCTTGGACTAGAGGCCCTGCTCCACTTCTCCCCGCTATGTGACCCTAAGCAACTCACTTCCCCTCTTTGGGCCTCAACGTCTTCATCTGCAAAACAAGGATAAAGCAGACTTCTCAGGGCTGTTGTATGGATATGATTAGAAAGAGAAATCGCCATGGCTCTGACTCTTGGGTCACCATTTATCAGGCTCTGACCCCGAAAGTTCCCATGCTAAGAGCTTCTCAGACCTTCCCTTCCTTCAACCCTCCCAAAGCATGTTATGAGCATGAGCAAGGCAGGGTATGACATGGTGGTGCAGGGCGGGCTCTGGAGACAGACTCCCCGAACTCAGATCACACCTTTACCCCTAATCGGCTATGCGACCTCAGGCAAATGACTTAACCTCTCTGTGCCCTATTTCTTCATCTGGAAATGATGGGGTCATCAGGGTCCCTGGTAAGTGAACAAGGCAAGTATGTTCCTGCTGGGAACATGGCAGGTCATCCTAGCACATCAGCTGTGTGGTTCTGGACATACTGGCAAGGTGGGTTTGGAATATTCTCCAGGGAATGCTGGAAGCCCTGGACTCAGTCCAGAATCTCTTCTGGGAACCCATGGATGGGAAAAAGTGCTCCTGACCGGTTGGCTTAGGCAAGACTAATGGCCCTGAGCACCAAGCCCAGCTCTGCAAGCTCTCCTCCCTACGGGAAGCTTAGCCACTTCCTGCACCCCCTGGGCCTCAGGCTGACAGGCTGCACCATGTGGGCATGCATGCATGCTCCCTGGGGACCATCCAGCTCAGAGGATGTGGGGCTGGGGAGGCCCTGAGGAGACCTGCTCAACACCCCCAAGGGATCCCCAGGGCCTCCTGAGGGACAGGCCAACAGGCCTGGGGACAAAGAAGACTAATTTCTATGGCAATCCAATCCACTCGGGTCATATCAGCACTCACGCAGTCGGTGTCCCGTGGGTCCTACTGACCCAGTTACTCGCAGCCCCAGGCTTGATGGAGGCTGGGCCCCAACCACTGCACCCCCTACCCAATGGCTCCATTCACAGCACTGACTGTGCAGCAGGTGTTATGCCAGTCCACAGAGGGACACAGAGATGAACTGGCCAGGCCTTGTGTCCAAGGACACATGCTCTAGCAGGACACTTGTTGGTGGGACTTTCAGAGGAAATAAAAACTATAAAAAAAATATTTTTTAAGTATAGTTTTCAAAATTTTTTAAATGGAGAACTTTCTAGGAGCCTGAACTTTCTTTAGAATGAACTAAATGATAAAGGGTGTGCACCCTGTCACTGGAGGTAATCAAGGAAAGAGAAAGAGTCATTGGTTGGTGTGCTGTAGAGAAAGAGGAAGAGCCAGGCCTGGACCTTGAGTACCCTCCCAGCACCTAGAAAATGCATGTGCCCTCTTGGGAGGGGGTGAGGGGAAAAAGACAGTTCCTGGTCCCAACCTCTTACATTGACCAAGACCACTCCCAGCAGGGCACTCAGAAAAAGTACATCCAGGTAAGGTGGCCTGTTCTCCGGTTGCAATGTTTGTCGGTTTGTGAGGTTTCTGTTCTGTTTGTTTTGTTGGTCTTTGTGGTTAAATCTGATTATACAAGTAACACGTGTTTGTGGAGAGGCAGGCGTGTGGAGGTTAAGAGCTAGAGTATTAGGGTGTTTGAATCCCAGCCCTGCCACCCCAGCGTGGGACCCTGTGCCTCAGTTTCCTCCTCTGTCAGTCGGGGAGAACAGCACTGCCCATGTCACAGGGCTGCTGGGAGAATCAGTGAGGAAGGCACATGGAACACGCTCAGGACGGAGCAGCACATTGCTGGCCCTGCCCCGGGAAGACCAGCAGCTGGGCGTCCTGGGTTTGTATGACTGTAAACAAAGCAGGGATCCATCTAGTGCCCTTGACCAAGCTCTCTGAAGGCAGGACTGGGTCATACCCACCTCCACCTCCCCAGGGGCCAGGACAGGCCTGGCATCTACCAACAGCTCTGGAAATATCTGCAGAATAGACAAAAGACTAAATGAGCACAGACACGATTTGCATCCTGCTTTGTTCCTACAACGCCATGCCTCCTTGTATCAAGTATCAAGGATCATTCCTGGCTATTCAAGAAGCTCCAGGGCCCTGACAAGGTTTGCAAATACTCACTCGTCAAATTCTCACGATAACCTAGAAGGTAGATACTAGTAGTGTTCCTGTTTCACCGATGAGGAAACTGAGGCACAGGGAGGTTGAGGAACTTGTGTGAGGTCCCACAGCGAGGGTGAGAGGGGACGGGGAACCACACTGGGCCGGCAGGAATCGGGCCTGCTCATGGGGTCTGCTGGGAGAACTTGTGGCCCTACCTCCTGCCCTCAGGACGTCTCTCAGGTGGAACAGCCAGATGCCCTCGGCGGATGGGGCGTGGGCAGGTAAGGCAGCTCAGGCCCCTCTGCCAGAGAAAGCCAGAGGTTTCCAGCCTCGACAAAGCAGAGTGCGCTCCAGGAAAGACAGGCCATTTAGGGTGGGGTCGAGTCCCTGCAGGGCTGCTGCCACCGCAGCAGAGACCACCCGCCCAGACCCGGGCTCCTTTCCTGAGGCGGCACCGTGTCTCCGGGCCTTTTGGTTCTGGGGCCCAAACGCCAAGTCACCATGAGTTGCCCATTTGAGAGGAGCCAATCCCACATCTCTTCCGTCACTTGCACACTCTGGGGTACAGATAGACCCTTGGGGGGCCCAGGGGAAGTGGTGAGGCCTCCAAGCTGGGGGTGCCTGAGGTTCCCAGAGGAAGGAGGCCCCTTTCCTTTGGGGAGCTGCCCCTAACCTCAAGCTCCTGACCGCAGTCTCCAGACGGACGGCTTGTGCACGAGAGGCACCAGGAAGCAGGCCAGCGACACTTCCCCACCCCAGCCCTTCATGCCCCAGGGGTCCCCGACTGACTTGGCATCTCCCCGCGAGGCTGTAGCCCCAGCCCTGCGTCACGTGTCACCGTGTCAGCGCTGCTTCGGCCACCTCCCCAAATCTTCCTCAAACGCACCCCTCCCCCAACCCTGTGTCCCTTCCCTCAGCCGGGCGCGTGTCTCCCAGGGCCTGGACGCGGGAGTCTGGCCCCCAGCGGCGCCCTCCCCCCTGCAGCCAGCGGCATCTCTGTAAACCCCACGGACCTCGGGGGCCTCCTCTGCTTAGCGCTCTCCACGGAAAACCGGAAATGGCCTACGCGTTCGTGAGGGAGGGGCTGGATAAATCCATGATGGTCTGTGCACGGCGTGGACAGCCGCACAGCTAACTGGACGGATGGAGAGTGCAGCACGGCCTGAGAAGATCCGCGGGTGGGCAAGAGAGAGAACGGCCAGGGCAGAATGTCCCCTGGGCCTCTCGGGACCTCAGCTGCCTCAACTGGAAAAGGGGGACAATAATGCTACCTAAGTCACAGGGTTAGCGAGAGCAGTAAAGGCGCCAGCGCTTGCCATGGGCTCGGTGCGGTGCCGGCGCGAAGCACGCGTGAGCTACAATGATTCCGTAAAGGAAGCTGGCAAGTGCGTGTGTATGTGTGTCCACGAGAGCACGTGCATGTGCAGTCGAGGTGCAGAGAAAGTTCTGGAAGGATTCCAAATTCTTCATGATGTTTCATCCAAAAGGTGTGGGACAGAGAGGAAAATCCCTTTTTTACTTTATGTGCTGTATCACTTGACATTTAGAAATTACTTTGTCAAGAATTGTTTTTTTTTTTAAAGATTTTATTTATTTATTTGACAGAGAGAGAGACAGCCAGCAAGAGAGGGAACACAAGCAGGGGGAGTGGGAGAGGAAGAAGCAGGCTCCCAGCGGAGGAGCCTGATGCGGGGCTTGATCCCAGAACGCTGGGATTACTCCCTGAGCCAAAGGCAGACGCTTAACGACTGCGCCACCCAGGCGCCCCTGTCAAGAATTGTTTTTTAATGAGACTTAAAAAAAAAAAAATACACACACTGAAGAGCTTCCCGCGACTCCCCTCTGGATGAGGCCTAAAGCCCTCTCTGGGTCCACCCGGCCCTGCACAGTTGGTGCTGTCGCCCTCTCCCACGGCCCCTCTGCTGGAGGGCCCCACACTCTCCCTCACCTCCTGATCTGGCCGTGCCCCCTCCCCAGGCACACAGACGCTCACAACTTCCAGAAGAGTCTCGGGAATAAACTGCTGTTCGGTCACAGCACACCCACCCCTTCCTCCCCTACTCTCAAGAGCGTTGCCTCCACTTCTTCTAGGGGCAGAGGGAGACCAGGGGATTAGGATTTGAGAGTGAGGAATCCAGTCAGGTCTGGGTTCAAATCCCGCCTCCGCTATTTACTAGCTAAATCTTCTTGGGCAAGTCACTTTGTGTCTCAGCATCCTTATCTTTAAAATGGGGATAATAATAAACCTAACATCTGAGAATCAAACGAGAGAGGCCAAGGGCCAGGCACAGAATAACATTATCAGAGGAACAATGCAAGAGGAGGCAGGCATTACGTGTCAAGGCCTTGAATGCCGAGCACAGAGCCAAGAACTTTACATGCAGTTGATACTCCACTGTCCTGACAGCACAATGAAGTAGGGACTATAAATGTGCCCATTTAACAGATGGAACCAGGGTTCAGAGAAGCCAAACCTTGCCTGAGGCCACACAGCAGGTGAGTGCACCAGGGCTGGGATGCTCGAGGTCTAGGAGAGGGGCAGCACCTCTGGTGTACCACCCGCTGTGCAGCCCCCACGGCTCCTGGTGCATCCACCACACTCCACGATCTCTGCCTCCCAGACACAGAGGCAACGCAGGGGTCAGAGGGCAACCCCTGACATCACCCACCGAAACTCTGGACCTTCCAGAGAAACAGAAGCATCACAAAAATACAGACCTGGAGCTAGAATGCCAGGTTCAGATGCCGGCTTGCCACTTCCTAGTCATGCAGCCCCAAGGGGACCTCAGTCTACCCCTTATCAAAAATGGGAATCAGCATAATCGTTCCCACATAACTAGTCTTGTAAGAAAACATGAGGTAATACTTATAGAGGGCCTCGTAGATAGGAAGTGCCCAATAAATATTAGCTATCATCATCATTACTGTGGAAGACCTTTTTTAGATCCTTGCTCTTTTTTTTTTTAAAGGATTTATGTATTTATTTGAGAGACAGAAAGAGAGTGCATGAGCGAGAGGAGGAGCAGAGTGAGAAGGACAAGCAGACTCCACGCTGAGCACAGAGCCCCAGATGGGGCTTGATCTCACAACCCTGAGATCATGACCTGAGCCAAAATCAAGAGTCGGACGCTTAACCGACTGAGCCACCCACGCGCCCCAGATCCGTGCTCTTTTGTAATCACTCTTACAATGAGGCAAAGGCCTCCCAGATTCCTACTTGTGCCAAGCTCAGTGCATGGCCGTGGAGGGACTGTCTGGTAGAGTTCACGAGGAGCCCAGGCCTGGAAAAGCCACTTCACACTTCACAGGGCAAGAGTCCAGAAAAGACAAACATGC
Organism: Ursus maritimus; assembly: GCF_017311325.1. Taxonomy (NCBI): domain Eukaryota; kingdom Metazoa; phylum Chordata; class Mammalia; order Carnivora; family Ursidae; genus Ursus; species Ursus maritimus. The sequence continues at coordinate 26,655,108 of NW_024424675.1, read as the reverse complement.
CCACTAGTTAACCTTGCTCTGAGATCCTTGCCAATCCAATGAGCTAAGAATAAGAAATGGAAGTAATAAAATGAAATTAGAAAAGAGAAGACAGGTATCATCATCTGCAGATGTTATCAGCACAGATCTGGGAAATCCAAGAGAATCTGCCGCAAAACCATTAAACAAACAGCAAATTAAGTCAAGTGGAAGGAAATTAAAAGTTAATACCCCAAAATCAACAACGTATCTATATACCAACAGCAATCAGAAAGTACAATCAGGAGCACCTGAGTGGCTCAGTCGGTTAAGCAACTGACTCTTGATTTCAGCTGAGGTCATGATTTCAGGCTCGTGAGATCCAGCATCGCATCAGGCTCCGTGCTCAGCACAGAGTCCGCTTGAGGATTCTCTCTCTCCTTCTCCCACTGCCCCTCCCCCCACTCACGCCCGTGCTCTCGCTCTCAAATAAATAATAAACAAAATCTCTTAAAAGAGAAAAGAAAATCAGGGGCACCTGGGTAGCACAGCGGTTAAGCGTCTGCCTTCGGCTCAGGGCGTGATCCCGGCGTTATGGGATCGAGCCCCGCATCAGGCTCCTCCGCTGGGAGCCTGCTTCTTCCTCTCCCACTCCCCTTGCTTGTGTTCCCTCTCTCGCTGGCTGTCTCTCTCTCTGTCAAATAAATTTTAAAAATCTTTAAAAAAAAAAAGAGAGAGAGAAAAGAAAATCAAAGAAAGCTTAGCATTATGAAAATATCAATTCTTCCTAAATTAATCTAAAAACTGAATGTGATCCCAATAAAAACCCCAACAAGATTTTTTTCAATCTAGGTATATCAATTTTAAAGTTACAAGTAAAAGTAAATGTATACAAGTAGCCAGGAAAATCCTAAAAAGAAGAGTAATGATGCGGAAATAGCCTGACCATGTAGTGAAAATTACTATAATTAAAACTGTGTCATATCAGCACAAAAACAGGCAAATCAATGTAAAAGAAGAGAGGGTCCAAAAATTGCCCCAAATATACAGGGATTTAACACATAACAAAAGTGGCAAAAAAGGTAGATTATTTTTAAGATAGAGCTGAGATCAATGACCCACCATCAGGAAGCAAAGTTGGGTTTCAAACCTACTCCATATGCCTATAAATTCCAGATCGATCAGATTTAAAACACACAAAAATAAAACCAGAAAGTTTAAAAAGGGGAGCAGAGAATAAAATTTCTAATCTCAAAATGGGAAAAACATTTCTTAACACAGGGCAAAACCTAAAAATCATTCTTAAAATGATAAATCTATCTACATAAAAATCTAAAATGTCTGCATGGCAAAATAAATATCATAAACTAATTCAAAAGGCAAACAACAAACTAAGAAAAATATTTGTAACTCCTATGAGAGAAAAGGGTTTTCCCCTTATATATAATAAACTCCCACAAAATAAGAAAAATAATCACAGATAGTTTACAGCAAACCAAATGGCTCTTCAACACACAACACAATGCTCACCTCAGTTATAAGATTATCAAATTAAAAGTACACAATTTCCCGAACCATAACAGAACACACATTCTTCTCAAGGGCACATGGCACATGGAACATTGTCTGGGATAGACCATATTCTAAGCCATAAAACAAGCCTCAATCAATTTAAGGAATGAAATCATAAAAAGTATGTTTCCAACCCAATATAATGAACTAAGAAATCAATAACAAAAATTATAAATATGTAAAAATTAATATACTCTTCAATAACCAATGAGTCAAAGAAATCATCAAGACAATAGAAAATACTTTGAGGTGAATGAAGATGAAGACACAACATATCAAAATGTATGGGGTGCAGTAAAAGTAGAACTGAAAGGTTAATTTATAGCTGTAAATGCCTCTATTAAAAAAGAAGAAAGAAAAATAAATAAATAAAAAAGAGGAAAGATTGCAAACCAATAACCTAACCTTCCACCTTAACACAATAGCAAAAAAAGAAGCAAATTAGCCCTAAAGCAAGTGAAAGGAGGGAAATAAAGATTAGGGCAGAAATTAATGGCCCAGAAAATTAAAAAAAACAACAGAGAAAAATCAACAAAACCAAAAGTAGGTTCTTTAAAAAGATCAACAAAATTGACAAACCTTTAGCTTCACTGAACAAGAAAATCAGAGAGAAGACTCAAATTACTAAAATCAGAATGTAAGAGAGAACGATACTACAAACCTTACGGAAATAAAGAAAGTTGTAAGGGAACGCTATAAACAATCCTACTCCAACAAAAAGAAAAGTCAGATGAAATGGACCAACTCCTAAAAAAACACAAACTACCAAAATAAGAAGAAATAGGAAATCTGAATATAACTAAAACAAATAAAGAGATTGAATGAGTAATTTTAAAACATCTTACAAATAAAGACCCAGGCCCAGATGGCTTTACTGGTGAATTCTACCAAACGTTTAAAGAAGAATTAATACCAAGTCTTCACTGGGAACACCACCCAACTTGTTCTAAGAAGCCAGCATTACCCTGATACCAAACCCAGACAAAGACATCATTTTAAAAAAAAAAAAAGGAGAAAACTAAAGACTGCTATGTCTTATGAATATAAGACATAAAAATCTTCGAGGCGCCTGGGTGGCACAGCGGTTAAGCGTCTGCCTTCGGCTCAGGGCATGATCCCGGCGTTATGGGATCGAGCCCCACATCAGGCTCCTCTGCTATGAGCCTGCTTCTTCCTCTCCCACTCCCCCTGCTTGTGTTCCCTCTCTCGCTGGCTGTCTCTATCTCTGTCAAATAAATAAATAAAATCTTAAAAAAAAAAAGACATAAAAATCTTCAACAAAATACTAGCAAACTGGATTCAACAACATATAAAAAGAATTATACATCACGACCAGGTGAGTACAAGGTTGGTTTAACTTCCTGAAAACTGATTAATGTAATACACCGTAACAAATAGAATAAAGGACAAAAAACACACAAAAATCTCAACAGATGCAGAAAAAGGTATTTAACAAAATCCAGCATGATAAAAACACTCAACAAATTCCCTGGAAGTGAACTTTCTCAATCTGATAAAGGGCATCTTTATTTTTACCTAACATCATACTTAAAGGTGAATAACTGAATGCCTTCCCCCTAAGATCAGGAATAACACAGGGATGTCCACTCTTACAACTTCTATTTAACACTGTACTGGAGGTTCCAGGCAGGACAATAGAGAAGAAGATGAAATAAAAGGCAACCAGATTAGAAAGGAAGAAGTAAAGCTATCTCTGTTTGCAGATGACATGATCTTATATACAGAAATTCCTAAGGATTCCACTAAAAAATTATCAGAACTAATAAACAAGTTCAGCAAGGTTGCAAGGTATAAGATCAACATATAAAAACTAAATTATATTTCTAAACATTAGCAATGAAAATAAAATTAAGAAACCAATTTATAGTATCAAAGAAATACTTAGGAATAAGAGTAACCAAAGAAGCGTAAAATTTACACTCTAAGAAACTTCAAAAATTGTTGAAAGAAATTAAAGAAAATCTAAATAATGAAAAGACACCCCATGATCATGGATTGGAAGACTGAACATTGCTAAGATGGCAATATTCCCCAAATTCATCTACAGACTCAATATAATCTCTATCAAAATGCCAGCTATCTTCTTTGCAAAAATTGACAAACCGATCCTAAAATTCATATGGAAGGTCAACGGACCCAAAATAGCCAAAACAATCTTGAAAAAGAGAAGCAAAGCTTGAGGGCTCACTCCTCTCAATTTCAAAACTTAGGGGAAAGTTCCAGTAATCAAGACGCCATGGGGGCACCTGGCTGGCTCAGACGGTAGAGCACACAACTCTTGATCTTGGGATGGTGAGTTAGAGCCCCACGTTGGGGGTAGAGATTACTTTGAATGAATGAATGAATGAACGAATGAATGACAGCATGGTACATGAAGACAGACATATAAATCAATGGGACAGAATTAAGGAACAGAAATAAACCCTCACATTTACAGTCAGTTGGGTTTTGACAAGAGGGCCAACACCACACAATAGAGAAAATACAGTCTTTTCAACAAACGGTGCAGGAAACACTGGATATACACATGCAAAAGAAAGAAGCCGGATACCTTCCTCAAACCCTACACCAAAAATTAACTCAACATGGATCGTGAACCTAAACATGCAAAGTAAAGCTGAAAAAAATTTTTGTAAGAAAATACAGAATAAATTCACAACCTCGGTTTCTTCGATATAATGGATAAACTGGATGCCATCAAAATTAAAAACCTTTGTGTCCAAGGGACACCATCAAGGAGGTAAAAAGAATTCACAGAATGGGAGAAAATATTTGCAAATCATATATACGATAAGGGATCTGCGCGTAGGATATATAAAAAACCCTTACAACTCAACAACAAAAAGACAAACAACCCAATTAAAAACGGGGCCAAGGATTTGAACAGACATTTCTCCAAAGAAGAACTACAAATGGCCAATAACTGCATAAGAGGCTCAACCTCATGAGTCACTGAGGAGACGCAAATCAAAACCACAGCGAGCTACCCCTTCCCCCCACTAGGAAGGCTACAATTGAACAGTCAGATAACAGCAGGTTGTTGGAAACCTCACACCTTGCTGGTGGGAATGGTCAGTGGTGTTGCTGCTTTGCACAACGGCCTGGCATTTCCTCAAAAGATTAAATACAGAGTTACCGTACGATCCAGAAGGTCTGCTCCAGGTATGTACCCAAGAGAAAAGAAAACATTCCCATAAAAATTGGGTATGTGAATAGTCATAACGGCCTTATTCACAATAGCCAAAAAATGGACACCACCATATGTCCAGCAGCCGATGAATGGACAAATCAAACGTGGTTACTCCATCCAGACGATGGAATATTCCTTGGCAAGAAAAAGGAATGGTGGACCGATAACATGCCGTGACACGGATGAACCCTGAAAACGTGATGCTGAGTGAAAGGAGCCAGACACAAAAGACCACATTCTGGTGGATTCCATTTATATAAAAGGCCCGGAATAGGCAAACCTGCAGAAACGAAAGACTGGTCGTTGCCTGGAGCTAGCGGAGGGACACAGGAGGGGTGCGGGGAGTGACTAACGGGCACACAGCTCTCTCTGGGGTGAGACAAATGTTCTAAAATTGATTGTGGTGACAGTTACCCAACTATACCAAAAACCATTAAATAGTACATTTTAAATGGCTGAGTTGTTTGGCATGTGAATTATATCTCAGTAAAGCTGTGATATTTAAAAAACAAGACAAAACACTACCGCAGAGGGCCGCTGTTCCACTATTAGATTGGCAAAGACCCCGAAATCCTAGAGCAACCCGCAGTGCGTCAAAATTACAAGGGCACATGCCCTCTGACCCTGCAGCCTGGGATTAATCCTAGAGGAGTCCTCCCACATGAATACTGTGTTCGACTGCAGATCTCCGTCAGAACCGTCTGTAAGAAGCAAAAGACTGCAAACAGCCGAAGTATTCTTCGCTAATTCAGTAAAGCACGGTCTCCGGCCACACCATGAATATTATGCAACCATGAAAAAGACAGCAGTGACACCGACTGATCCCCAAAGTACGCTGTCAAGAAAAGACAGTCAGGTGTAGAAGAGGGTATACCACATGTGACCGTGTGTGTGTGTTACATGCTTATAGATGCCTCCATCTCCCTGGAAGGACACACCAGAACCCTTCCCAATGGTTGCCTCTGGCAACGAGACCTGGGTCCAAGAGAGGCTTTTCCCTGTCTTCCTTTGTACTTTGTACTTTGAATTTTTTTTTTTTTTACTATGTGTGTGTTAACGTTTTTTCTTTTCCTTTCAAGAAAAAATGCAGGCTTACCTGGTCTCAAATCCTGGTGCTCGCTCCCTCATAGCTGGGAAAGTCACTTCACGTCTCTGAGTGTCTGTGTTCTGCAAAGAGAGGGATAATAATAACATCTACCTTCAAGGTTCTTGTGAAGGAGTAAATAGGACAGCCTGTGCCCAGGGCTCCCCGCTGTGCTGGTGCCCATTCAGGGCATGGTCCTTGTTGCTTATTAACAGGTTACCCTGAACATGGAGTTGGACTGTAACAGGTGCCAGCAGAGAGCCTCAGACCAAATGTATGGAGCACCAGTAATCCTCTCGGACCCGGAGAAGCTGGGCAAGGCTTGCTGGGAGAGGCAGCATTTGAGGACTTCAAGGATGAGGAGTTCCACAAGCAGAGATGACCGGGGGCAGTGCTCCCGGCAAAGGGAGCCACGCACCCAAAGACCTGGAAATAGGAAAGCCCTGGGTATTCCCTCAATTGTGCATTCGCTGGCTCCTCCCACCAAGCTTAGCTGAGCACCTGCTAGACTCCAGGCACTGTGCGGGGAATGGCAGGCAAAGGTCAAGTGGCTAAACCAGCCAACGGAGGAATTACAGACAGTACAGTGATGGGGACAAGCAGGGACTGGGGAGAACCTCACAGCCTACTGCTCAGAGAGCAGACCTGGAAAAGGAGCCTCAGAGAGGGACAGGGGCGGCCGAAGGTCACACAGCAGGTTCTCAACTTCTGAAAAGAGCTCCACCCTCTCCCTCGTCCCACAGGCCTAGAGAAGAAGCAGCCCACAGGGGCCCTGCTGATGTGCACCCCTCAGAAGGTGGACACATACTATCTCAACTGGGGGCCCCACAAAAAGGAGGGACAATTGGTTCTCAGATGATAACAACAGCTGGTTGATGGGTGGATGCACTCCATGCATGAATCCCAGTGAACCCACTGCAGCCCTATGTGGCCAGCCCCATTTTGCAGATGAGAAAACTGAGGCATACAGAGGTCACGGTGCTTGCCTAAGGTCACAGAGCTCGTAAGAGGCAGCATCCACAAGCAGACTTGAACTGTCTGGGCTCTGCGGCCTCATGTCCCAGGGCTCCACCCCCAGGGGAGCCACCAACAGGGCCTGTATCAGCAGTCACAACCCCTCTCAGAAGGGCTCAAGGTGGGAGCTCTTCAGCCAGTCTAGGAATGTCTCCTGATAACAGTGACCCAGCCAGGGGTGGGGAAGAATGGGCGGTGGAGGTCGTACCAGGAATGTGTTGGGGTGGAGGAGGGAGGAGGTAGCGGGGAGGGAAACAGCCCATCGGCAGCCATCAGTCTGCGTCTGGAGAGAAGGACTGGAAAGGCCCCATCAGGCACCTGCCTGAGCCAGGTAGGCTATAGCCTCGTGGTTGGGGGATCCCGCCGCGGCCCATGGGAGGACTCTGGGTAAACTGACCAAAGCCTCCCTCGGTACCACAGAGATGCCATGGTCATCCCCAGGCAGCTGCAAAGGCAATGAGCTAACCGATGCAGAGCCCTGAGCGCAGAGGCCACGCCTCATAAATGGGACCCTTGCTATTGTGAACATGATTGTTCCCATTATTACTTAGCTCCCTGGTTCTCACCAGGACCCAGCTACGCAGGGACGGTCAGCCCCATCTTGCAGAGGAGGGGACAGAGGGAGGCTCAGAGAAGCCAAGTCAGGTGCCCTGGCCACCACCCAAGACAGAAGCGGTCCGCTGGGGATCCGGCTGTCCGGGCCCTAGGCCGCCATCAGCCCTTCTGTCCAAGGCCACTGGTCCCAGCTGGCCTCTGGCAGGTATCCGCACAGCTAAGCAGGGCTCCGCGGCCAGCCCATTGTCTATACGGGAAAATGGAGGCCAGGACAGGGGGAGTGGCTGACCTAAGGCCATGTATGGAGTGAACATGGGACCCTTCTGAACCTCCAAGGCTGGGTCCCCACCTGACGCCCCCTCTCTCCTCACAACAGCCCCTTGGGGCAGGTACCACCAGCACTGCCCTGTCCACGGAGGAGGCCAGAGGAACGTGGTGAGGGTTTCACAGAGGGGGCCTGAATCCCTTTCCTGCCTCCTCTACAGCCTCCCACACTCGAAGGAAGCTCCCCACGGGCAGGGGTCTTCACCTGAGTCCTTCATTCCTTTCACACTCTCAAAAGAATTCCCTGTCAAACTGGGGTGTTCTCCTACAAGCGGTTTCGGAATATGGAAGGTTCTCTGGCTCCAGAGTGGGGGAATCTGAACAATGACAATAGACATAGCTAGTATTTACTTAGTACCTACTATATGCCGCTCTCTTTACCCCATTTACAGATGAGGAAACTGACACACACCGATTAAATAATGGGACTAAAATCTCACTTCTTAGCAGCTAACTGGCAAGTCCCTCCCTCTCGGAGCTTCCCCCTACAGGGAAGGGCCCGAGGAAGGAGCCTTGGCGGGGCTCTTCTGGGTAGGGTCTAGGGCCACCTCAGCTCCCCCTCTGGAACTCAGTGCTATTGGCTGCTCCAATGCAGGCTGGTGGGATGGACTGGGGCATGCTGATGGCCACACTTCCCCCCCTCACATCCTCCCACCTAGGGTTCAAACTACCCCTTCAAATGCTCCAAATGCCCTGAAATGAGCCATGGCCATACTTGTGTCACATGTGAGGACCTAAAGTCTCCAGGAAGTCACCCAGCCAGGAAGTGGAAACCCAGATGCCAACACAGATCCCAGGGATCCCATAGCCCATCCTGTCTCCACTGGACCTAAAGGATGCATGGGAAGGGCAGTCTAGGAAGTTAGCACAGCATGTGCAAAGGCCCTGAGGCAGGAAGGTCAGATGTGCAGTGGGTTATCGAGTGAAAGGTCTGGACTGGGCCATTGCTGGTGTTTGGCCCAGGCCTGAAGAGGTCTGAAGGAGGCCCAGAGAGGGATCCATCTAGTAATTTAGATCAGAAAGTCCTGAAGAACTGAGAGGGGAGGCCATGAAGGTTTTCTCAGGCCCCTGAGGGTGTGGGGTGGGGCAGGGTAAGGTTACTGAGCCTTCAGCCCACAGCGATCCTGTCAGAGCAGAGTAAACTCCAGCCCTAGCAGGCTGGAGGAGCAAGAAGGGGCCTAAACCATGGTGGACTTCCCAGAGGCGGGGATATCTTGGCTGAGGTCCAAAGGCTGAGCCGTATGTGAAAAGAGGGAGGGGAAGTATGATCCAGGCAGAAGCGACTGCTTCAGCAAGTAAAGGCAGGGTTATGCAGAGAAAGGAAGGGAGCCGGTCAGTGTTAAGTCATGCAGCCTCAGTCTCCCAGCAGCAAAATGGGGAAAAAGACCGGTCGGTACACAGTGGTGGCTCCAGCTTTCCCACATCCACTTCCCACCATCCCCCCGACCAAGGCCCAAGAGGTCAGTCCCTGGAAGGGAGCTGCCGGGTCCTCCTGCCCATGGGAGCATCTTGGGGCCAGTGAGGTCGGTGGGCTCGGGAGGTTTCACCCACCCTAGTCCGCCCTCTACCCCAGAGCCTAGGCCAGGCAGCCCGGCCAGTGGGTGGGCAGGGCGGCTCGCAGGCCAGGAGGTCACGGCCCCAGTGTCAGAGAGCCTTCGTGAGACACCCCCCTTTGCAGAGACTAAGAGCTGAGGCTCGGGGTGGGGAGGGGGCACCCGGGCCCGGGTCACACGGCGAGGCGAGTCTGGCCCCTGAACGAGGGTGTGGGCAAGGGGACTGAAGAGAAGCTCCTTAAAGCACTAGGCCCAGTTCGGGCAGGTTTCAGGGACCCAGCCAGGTACCACCGGCCTCCATCAGAATCGCTGTGTGATCTCAGGCAAGTCACGCCCCACCCCGGGCTCGGTGTCTGGACCCGGAGAGAGGCCCTGGCATGCCAAGGGTTCCTTAGCACATACCACTCCCGACCGCACCCCCACCCCCCACCCCCGTGCCACTGAGGTGACAAGTCTTGCTCTCTCCCGGCCTCTCCAAGGTCATCTCTCCCGGGCTCCAGGCTGCCCCACCCCTGCTGGCTGGTGGCTGATGGGCCCTGGGGGGACAACTGCCAGCCAGCGGCCTCTGCCCACTGCATTCAGGGGCTCACAGCGTTCGCTACTCCCTGCCAGCAGCTCTGCCTCTGCTCCGGGAACACAGAGTGCCCCACCGCCCCGCCCACACCCAGGCAGGAACTCCGTGTAGGGACACTGGTGGGCAGGAGCACCTGGTGGCCTGGCCCCTCCGCACAGTCAGCCCTGAGCTCCACCCCTCCCCCAACCTCGAACCCAAACACAGGTGGCCCCCCGATGTGTGACCTCAGGAAGTCCAGTCGTCCCTTTACCTCGCCCATGAAACGATGCCTCTGCCGGACCTGAGGGAGGGAGCCTCTGGGCCAGGTTGGGGACAGTGGTCGGCAAGATGGCCTTAGAGCTCCTACCTGCTGCTCACGGGACGATGGCCCGCTGCTTTCTCCTTCCTCCCTACCCCTCGGCCCTTCCTTCAACTGGTAATCACCCTCTAGCCTCGAGACCTGGCACATGCTGTCCCCCCCCCCAAAAAAAAGCTTCCCCACCTGCCTCCCTGGACCCTTTACAAACTCCAGTGCAAGGAGGGATGGCAGGACGGAGGGAGGAAGAGATGGGGGGCGGGAGAGAAGGATGAATGTGTCCTGCCCAGGGCCCCAGACAATGAAGAGGTATAGGCCTCGGCCCTGGGTCTGTCCCGCCCCACAGCCTACACCCCAACCACCCCCCTCTCCTGCCACTGCGGGACGCGTCCCTGGGGCAGAGTTTCTGACCTCCCTGACCTACACAGGGCAGTGTGCAAGTCGGAGACAACTCCAGGCCCCAGGCCCCACCCGGCACAGGCCCGGGCACAGAACAGGGACCAGGGGATGTTTGCTGAGTGAGCAAGGAGCGAGGGAAGAGTGAGCCAGGGGCCATCCATGGGCCGGGGCCGCTGCAACATGTCTGGTCCCGTGTTTGTGGAGCAAACACGCTCGGGGCTGGCAGGCCTCAAACCGGCTCTGCCAGTGAGGCCGGGGCGGGGTGGGGCCCTGCAGGCTCAGGCTGGCGCCAGCCGAGAAATGGAGGGGTGCTGCTGGGGACAGGACCCGCAGCCCAGAGAAGGCAAAGGCTAAGTGGACCCTGGAGCTCCCACTAATCCCAGCCCCGCAGAAATAGAACCATTCCAGCCCCTGCCACTCATGGGTTTCTTCTCGGGCAGGAAGGGGACTCCTTTCCAGACTCCAGGCCCTGTAGAGTGCAGGATCCCTTCCCGCTAGGACCTGTCTCCTCCACCTGTCCACAGCCTAGAAGCCCTAGAGGGAAGGGGAAAGGTAAGGCCCGGAAGTGAGCGGCGCAGGAGCCGGGCCAGGCAGCTGGCCACCTGCTGTAAAACCCTGCTCTGTCCGCTAGCTGCTCCGTGGCCAGTTCCCCACGTGGAAAGTGGTATTGGGCATGGATTCCAGAGACCTTCAATCCCCCGGTGCGGAGTTATCTAGAAGGGACCACATGCCAACTGCAGCCCTGCCCCAAAGCCCAGCGCTGTAGGTGGACATAGTTAGAGGCCAGACTTACACACCTGTCCTTACTCTCCACAGAAACAACAATAATAAAAGCGCCTGCTGATTACTTCATGTTTATTGTATGCCCATGCACCACTTTCTCTGGCCCTCCCAACACTGCTGTGAGCTAGGGACCCCCGGCAAAGGAAACTGAGGTCCAGGTCACATGGCAAGTGAGAGTCCAGGCTCCTGACCCCACCCCTGAGGTCACACTGAGCAATCTCCATCTCCCCAAGACAGTTCAGAGCAGGAAAGAAATCTCAGGTACACCCAGAAATCTTTAGATGGAACTGGGGAGGCAGGGTCCATATTCCCCAAATCCATAGATCCCCTGAGTCCTGAGAGGCCAAGCCTCAACCCTGTCCCACTGTGTAATCCAGGCCATGGGTGTACCCCTCTTAGCCTCGGTTTTCTCATCTGTGAAATGGGTAGGATCCTGCCAGTTTCACCTGATGTGTCCGGCTGTTTAGAGCCACAGGAACTGGAAGGCTCAGTCCAGCCCTCAGGACAAGGTGAAGAAGGCACTGGGAGTTTGTGCCTTCAGATGAACCAGGGAGAGGGAACGAACATAAACCAGAAGCCACAGTGGTCTGTGGCTGGGACGCGGCTCCTCATCACCAGCTGCCCAAGAGAGGAAACATGATTCCTCCTGCCCCCATGGAACCCAGTGCCAAGTCCCGTCAGTCCCACCTCCAAGCACATCCTGAAGCCACTTCCTCTCATCATGGCCACCCCCCTAGTCCAGGCCCAGCCTCCTCCTCCAAGCTGGCCAACTGGGGGCAGAGAGCCTTTCTGGAATGTCAGCCTTGACCATCGCTCCTGCTTCACACAGCCCCTACAACACAAAGGACAAAGTCCTGACAGGGGCCTCCCAAGCCCTACAGCCCCACCCCCTCCACTTCTGATCTGCTCACACTGTCTACTGTTTCCCCTTTCCCTGAGAACCCAGTGCACACACTCACTCAGGCCTTTGCCCCTGCTGCTCCCGCGGCCCAGAGCACATACACGTCCCCAGACACGTCCATACCCCCCTCCTTCACTTCCTTCAAGTGCTTTACTCAGACGTCACGGGCTCAGAGGGCCTTTCCTGGCCACCTGTTTAAATGGCAACACACCCAGCCGGCTCTGCCCTCTCTTTGAGTCTCATTTCAAAAGCCACGTCCTCGCAGAAGGCCTCTCTTGACCTCCTCCAGCCCAAGCGAGGACCTTCAACTTCTCCTTCCTAGCACGGCCCACAGCTCTGATGACACAGCTCACTGTGAGAACACACGCCTGAGGAGCACAGGGGCCACTCCGGTCTCACTCACAGCTGAATGCCCTGCAGGAGGTGTACCATTCAAAACAGTGAACAGCAGGGATGCTTGGCTACCAGCTGGCCAGAGTGGACACTGGCCGAAAGCATAGGGACTAGCATGGAGTGGATGCCTGGTAATTACTGGATGGATGGATGGATGGATGGATGGATGGATGGATGGATGGATGGACGGACGGACGGACAGACAGATGGATGGACAGATGGATGGATAGATGGATGGATAAGTCAACAGGGCACACACAGTGCGCTTGGGACTTGCCAGGGATGCCCAGGGCCCTGAGAAAGTGGCCCAGAGAAGGGACGGATCCGCCCAAGCTCACCAGCCAGGCTCTGGCCTCCACAGCTGCAGCCAGCCCAGCCTCTCTTCCTGCACAACCCGACTTTCATTTCCCATCTTCTCTGTCTGAGGAAGCTCCTTCCCCCAGGGGAACTGGGTGAAGAGGAGGGGCGGGCGGCCCTCTGGTCCCTGAAGAGGGGGGCTCCCAGGCTCCATCTGTCCTGCCACAAAGGGGCTTTGTCCTCGGTGCCTGTGCTGAGCCCGGGGCAGACCAGAAACCACCCCTCAGCCGCCCAGCAGGTCCCACCACCCCTGGTCAGCTGGGCCAACAGCTCCAAAGCCAGACCCCAGGGGCTGGCATGGTGTTGGGCACAGCCCTCTGAAATCTCATTAAACCCTAGGAGACTCTAGGGTGACCCCCATTTTACAGATGGGAAAACTGAGGCTCAGAACAGCAAAGATACTTGGCCAAAGTCTCCAGGCCGACAGACAACAAAGCTGGGTTTCAAACCCATGCCCTTCTGGCACCAGAGTCTTCAGCCATGGTTCTCAACCCACTTTGTCTAGAGTACAGACCCTCTGGGTTCAAGAGGGTGGAGGGGACCTTCTGGAGCCATGCCTAGCCCTGCACCCAAGCGGGAAGACCTTGGCCCTGGCAAGGTTCACCCAACAAGGCAGGGAGGCCAGGCCCTGAACCCAGAGCCCTTGCCCCATGCACAGTCCATGTCCCAGGCCCCTTCCGAATCGGCCAGCCAGGCCCCAACATGTCTCCACCACTTCCTGCTAGGTGGGCTCCCGCAGGGAACGGATGTACAGGCAGGCACAGTGGGGCTGAGGCTCCCACCCCTCACCCTGCCGCTCCCCCATCAATCCCAGACCTGCCATTTGTCTGGCCAGCACCCACCTCCTCTCCAGGGCCACTTCACCAAAGCCACAATGCCAAATGAATCAGTCCTGCCCAGCAGTCTCTCCTCAGGCCCAAGGGCAGCATGTGGACTCCCTGAGCAGGCCCTCAGAGCTCTCCACAGATGGGCACCAGCCCCTCTCAAGTCAAAACTCTACCACTCCTTGGGGCTCCAACAAGAGGAACTACTCATATCACACCTTCAAGCCCTGGTTCAAGCTCCACCTCCTCACAGAGAACTATCTCATCCTTTCAGGGATGTCACGTACCGCTACCTCCAGGAAGTCCTCCCTGGTCTGTTCCCTCCGAGGCCCTAGACAGGGGTTCTTGATCTCTATCCAGAACCCCAGCCTCCCTGGGCTACCTTCACTTGGCAACAGCAATTGAGCGCTGGAGAGCCGGGTCTGACCCTTCTCTATGTCTTCCCTTCACACCTTCAGCAGGAGGCCTCAGCAAAGCCTGGCAAGGGATTAAGGCTTTGCCTGGTCAACCTAGTCACCTTCCAACTACCTTGTACGTGAGCTGACACTCCCCACTTCCCCAGGCTGTGCCTGCATACACCAGGTGAGTTCCCACCTCCAGATCTTCACCCAGGCTCTCCTTTCTTCCTGGCATGCCCTCACCATTCTTTTTTCCTCGTGAGCTCCTGCTCAACCTTTAAGACTCGAGCCAGGTATCACCTCCTCTAGGAAGCCCTTCTGGCCTTGCAGCGGGCTGCCATAGTTCCCACGGGGCCTGCCCTGCGGTAAGTCAATGATCAGGCTTTGTTGGCCTCCAACAGGGTGCGGGCTGGTCCCAGGGGGCATCCTTGGGGTCTCCAGCACCCAGCACAAGGCCCAGGCACCAGCAGCAGGTAATCAAGAGTCCAGCTGCCAACTCCCTACCCAGAGAATCCAGGGACAGAGGCCAGGAACAACTCCCAGAGGCAATAATGAGTCCTATTTTGCCCATGCTGCCCACAGATCTAAGGTATGGGCGGAGTGGTGGTGGGGGGTGCTTTCTGCAAATGGCCAACTGGTAACCAAACCCACGTCGTTTCTAAAACTAGGGCACAGGAGAGAAACGGGAACAGCAGAATTGTCCCCAAATAGAACTGTGGCTCATCTGGTTCCAGGGCCTTCGGGAACACCTGGCAGGGAGGGGGGTGGGGAGCACAGGTGGCTGCTCCCAAGGCTCGGAAGTTTGGAGGGCAGGAAGGTCAACATCACCGCAGTCACTGCTGATACCTGCGCGCGCGCCCCCCCCCCCACGGTCGGTCCAAATCCTGGAAGGTGGCGGTCCACTCCCACTCACCCTCACCTAACTACAGGGTGCTCGCTAAACTGTCCTACCTCTGAGCCTCTGCTCACGTGGGTCCTCTGCCTGGAATGCTGTTCCCCTTATCTTGCCAGTCAGAATCCTGCCTATCCTCATAACCATAACCACCAGCTGGGGCCTTTCTCTAAGCCTGGTGTGGACAGGCGTCTGGGGGGAGATGAGCTTATCCAGTCCTCCCAACAGCCCAGTGAAGAAAGACGCCTGCCCCCATCTCATAGATGAGAAATTGAGGCTGATTAAGAGAAGCCGCGTGTCCAGGGCACACAGCAGAGGCGGCAGGTAGACCGGCTGATGTGGTGGGACCTGGGCGCCAGTAGCCACAGGGCACCCAGAAGGCCTGGCCAGGGCTGGTTCAGCCTCCTAGGCAAGCCCAGCCTTGAGAACTTGGCATAATTCAGGGACCAAGGGCACAGGGCACAGCCCCCACCGGTGTAGACAGGAGCCCCTACCTCCCCCAACCCCCACCCTAGGGTGGCTGCTGACTGAGGAACCACATTGGTTTGATGTGACAGAACTATCTCCCCACAATATGCACAAACCCACTGCGCAGATGAGAAAACTGAGTCCTGGGAGGGGACAGTTTCCCCATCTGGAAAGTGGGATGTGCCCCCAGGAACCTGCGACATCCCTCTGTGGCCTGGTGGATGCTATTTCCTTTCTCTCAGTCTCAGTTTTCCTATCTGGAGAATGGGATTGTCACTCCTTTCTTCTTCAAGTCGATACAAATTACACAACATAGCAGCTGACACTTACTCAGCACATACTATGTGCTGGCTCTGCCGAGAGCATCCTGCACCTCGCTTGATCCTAGAACAAGCCCATGACCTGGATACTGTCCTTAGGCCCATTATTTCAGATAGGGAAGCTGACACTCGCCAAAGTCACACAGCTTTTGGGTGACAGCAGTTGGAGGTGGAGGAGAAGCCCTGGGGTTGGGGGCCGGTGGCTTCCCAGAGAAGTCTCCTGGCCTCACCGCCCTGAGAGGAATGCGGGGGAGGGGCTGGAGGAGGGTCAGGGGTCAGACAGGAGGCAAAGGAGGGCTCAGCCTGGATGAGGCAGGACAGGCCTGTAGAGTTCACGGGGCCCTGGGTCCAAATTTAAGAACTGCGGGACCTTGGGCCAGTCTCTCTGCTTGTCTGAGCCTTGGTCGCTTGTCAGGTGAAATGGGGCCAGGACCGCTGCCTTGCAGAACGCTGAGAGGACCAGACACAACCACTTGCCCCGCACCAACCTGGGGCCCAACTATGTGCTGAGGGAGCCAGTGACTTCTGAAGGAACCCCAAGGGCTGGTTACCGTCCCTCAGGATCACGGCTGCAGCTGGTTCTCCACTCAGAAGGTCCGGGAACGCGGGCGCGCCGCTGACCCTGGAAGGAACCCTCCCAGCTCTGCCAGCCTTGCAGGCCGCGTGACCTCAGACAAGTCACTTCACCTCTCCGAACCTCCAAATCCTTTCATGGGGCTCTGAGAGAGGGGTTCCTGCCTCGGGAGACGGGGCCTTCATGGGGCTGTGGGTGGGGTTCGGTCCCATCCGCGCAAGCAGAGAGGGCAGCCGGGGTGACCCTGACTTGGGGCCTCAGTTTCCTCATCTGCCAAATGAATGCAGATGATTACGGGCTCTGCTCTGAGGGGGCTGCGGAAAGCGCTTTATAAACTGTGAAGCGCGACACCCGGAGCGATGGTTACCGCCTACGACTTGCCATCCAGGCCAGGACGTGTCAGCGCCCTGAGGGAAGGCAGAGAAGGGGCGCAGCGGGCTGGGGCACAGGGGGCGCTCGCTAAGAGCTTCCCGCAGGCGGAGGCAGGGGCGTCTTAGCCACCTGACAGGCACGGAGAGGGAGGGCCGCTGGCCTGTGGGCCCACGGGGGGGGGGGGGGGG
>NW_024424675.1:26500914-26638089 GCF_017311325.1 Ursus maritimus | reverse complement strand
GGGGGGGGGGGGGGGGGGGGCAAGGCACACGGGGAGACAGCCAAGGGTTCTGGAAGGCTGAAGCGCCTCCTGAGTACAAGGGAAATGGGGGTGTGGCCGGGGCGGGGCAGAGGAAGCGCTCACCTCCAGGAGCCCTTGCTGCGGAGCCCGGGCCCACCTTGGCCCCCTCTGCGCCTCCACTACCCCCCCCCCCGAAAGCACCCGAACAGGATGAGCTCCGGCCTCGCAGGCCAAGCAGGCGAAGACGCAAAGCACCCACGGTGCCGTCAGTGGTCACCCTCGGAGAGATGCACCATTCAGCGAGGAGGCCTCGGATGCCGGGCAGTAGGGCACCGGGAGGCCCTGACAAGTCGCAGGTGGGCAAGTGACAGGTGGGCCGAGGCGGGAGCCGGGCTCAGGGAGGCTGGACGGCGCTGGTGGTTTCCAATCCACCCAGTTGCAAAAACAGTCTGTTTCTAGTTAACCTTCCCCTTGGCCCCGTCCCATAGGACAAGCCTGCCACAGGCACGAGCATCCAGTCTCAGTCCCAGGGATTCCGGATCAACTGGCCTGCAGTGCCCGTCCAGAATTCCCGCCTGGTCAGGGAACTGCCTGCAAAATCGCAGGCACTCACAACCATGAAGCACTTACTGTGTGCGGACCCCAAAGCAGCCGCACATTAGCCCATCTGACACCACCTTGTCAAAGCTGGCCCTGCCACTGTCGTCCCCAGGTCAAAGACACGGCAACTAGGGCCCCAAGCAACTGTTTCCCCACAATCCTACACAGCAAATGGCAGAGTCAAGATTTGAAGCCAGAACCAGTTGGCTCCAAAAGCCTGGTTACGTCTACCCCCTTAGGTCATGAGTATCCCCTGAGCACCTAGGAGATGCCAATCCGTGGAGCTGGGGGCTTCCTGCAAGATCCAATACTCCGGAGCTGAATGGAGACCCATCAGCCAGCACCAGACGCCCAGAAAGTCAGGACCACCTGCCCCCAGCAACACACCAACCCTGTTCCTTGGGAAAGATTTCAGGCAAGCTGGCTGCACACTCAGAGGGAATCAGATGGTACAAATCACCCAGAAGCCAGAGGTCTGGCCTCACACCTCACTGTGCTGGGAGACCGGGCCCCATCCCCTGTCCCCTCTGAGCCTCAGTTTCTTCTCCTGTGTCATGGGAACAAAAGTTCTGCCCACCCCACGCTGGGGCCAAGGATGGAATGGGCCACCTTGCTTATGACCTAGATGGAGAGGGCACGGCAGGAAGACATCCATATCAAATGCAGTAAAAGTCAGGGAGGCAAATTTGGGCGGGCGCAGAGAAGATGATCAGGCCTGGACAGGGGGGCTGAGTGTCCTGAGACCACCCCAACCCCAACTTCGCCCCCGGCACCAGGAGTCGGCCTGTGCCGGCCTCGCCGCCCAGCAGGTCTGGGGACCCAGAGGACTCGTTCCCACAGTCTCTAACAGCTCCACATGGGCTCAAAGAGGACTCGGTCAGGCCTGCCCTGGAGGACCCCCCCCCCGGCTAAGATCCCCGCCACAGACCCTCAGTGAGGAAAAAGTCCCCACCGCACAGAGGAGGAAACTGAGGACCAGGGCAGGAGACGTTTCTCATTTTATTCCGGAACTCCTCTGGGTAGCTCTGCTGGGAGGAGAGGGACTGAGGCCCAGGTTAGAAGGGAGTCACTTGCTTAAGGTCCTATAGCAGGAGCAGGGGAGCAGGGGTTTTGCTTCCGTCTGTGGGCTCTGGGATCCTCCCCGTTCACCTACCCCTTGGCTCGGCCCCACCCAGGCTGTCCTGTGGGAAGGGGCAGGCTGGCTGAGTCCGAGAGCCCTGGACCAAAAGACAAGAGATGTGCATTTTTCTCCGAGCTTGGATAATATGTCCTGGGTCTTTCTGGCCTCGATTCCCCCATCTGTGAAAGGAGAAGGTCAGAACAGAGCAGGAATGACAAACCCACGGCGCGTGTACGGCGTGCTCTAACCCTCTGCCGATGGCAGACATTACTAATCCCTCACAGCACGCACCCCCAGGAAGCCGAGACTGGCCTCAGAAGGCTTCTCCACTCGGCGGTGCAGGCCTGGGCCATCCTATCCGAGCCCCCCCGAGGGACGGGGCGGGAGAAAGGTGTCACATTTACTGAGCATCCCATAGATTCAAGGCACTGGGAGAGAGCAGCGGGTTCCATCTTCACAGGGAGGTGGGCAGAGGCCGAGGTTCCGTTGGACACGCGGTGGGAACGGGGCGTGAACGTGAAGCAGGCGGGGTCACCCCCTCCGGAATCAAGTGCGATGCACAGCCAGCCACCAGCCTTTGGCCTTACTAAGGGGAAGACCCGGGCCCTTTTCACAGCTTCGGAAACTGACTCACAGGAAGGGGGTGTCTGCTGCCAGAGGGGGAAGGACTTGAGTCGGGTCTGGGTCTTCCCCACCCCCATGCATCTAGTTAGTGTGCGCTAAATGCTTTACTCAGTCCTCTTGGGGCATCCTAGGAGCCATGACTCATATTATCCCACTTCACAGATGAGGAAACTGAGGTGCCCCAGAGGAAGGACCCTCCCCCCGCCAACCCCGCAAAGTGGCTTGAGTGGAAACCAGAGTGGTTTACTGTGGAGATAAGGGGGTAAGAGCAGTGGGGGGGAAGTAAAGGGCTGGAGGGACCCAAGGGGAGATAGAGGTGTGGAAGCCACACGACCCAGGCAGGAAGTGGCTTCTCCTCCCTGGGTCTTAATATTTACATCTGGAAAATGGATCGATCTCACCTAAAGCAGGCTTTCGAGAAGCTGGGCTGAGCTAGACCAGCCATGCTCTCCCCACTTGAGCCTCCTCGCACAGCAAGGGCAGAGCAGGACTCAAATCACCCAGCACAGGGGAGGCCTTGGCTGCCGACACCCTTTCCCAGGCCATTCCTGCCTAAACCAGCACCTTCAGACTCCGTGAGCTCATCCATTTAAAGCCTTCGAGACACAGCTGATGAGGCCAGACCCACTGGACCCACTGAGCCACCCAGTGGAACACCACTCAAGGCAGGTCCCCGTCCCTAAGCACCTGCTGGCACCAGGCACTGCGCTCACGTAGTCCTCCTTTAACTGTCACCTGATGGGGAGATATTTACTGTCCCCATTTTCAAGACAAAGAAAGTGAGACTCAGAAAGATACAGTGAACGACCCAATGACACACAAGTGGAGACGGTCAGACTCAAACACAGACCTGTCTGGCTCCTGAGGCCTTATCATACCTCTGGTCTCCAGCTGACCCCTGCCGGCTCCCCACCTCACTCCCAGCCTCCAGGCGCCCCGCGTGCATGTCCCCAACCGCGGGCTCCACCCTCTCCTGCCTTCCTGCCAGTGAACTCCTACTCCACTTTCAAAGCCCAGCCTCAAATACCTCCTCCTCTTGACTCCTGGTCTAGGCCCCCACAGAATCCTCGGGAGCCCAGCCCACAGATCGATTTCTACCAGGTGCCCGGAACAGCTCTGGGGCTGTTCACACAGGGGACACCGATTAGCCCCTCGTGCGAAGATGAAGGTCAAACTCCTCCCCGAGGCCCGCACAGCCCCACATGGTCCAACCTGCTGATAACGCCCCCCACGACACCCCCCATTTCACCTCTCACCCACTTTCCTTAATCCTCCACACTCTAGACTCAGAGGCTTTCCCACTGTTTCTCCATAACAACACACACTCCCCCACCTCAGGGCCTTTGCACATGCAGTTCCCTCTGCCTGGCAAGCCCTTCCCCTAGCTCCGTGCCTGGCCAACTCCTACATACTTCCTTCAAGATTCCTCTGCACCCCACGCCTCTCTCTCTGAGCCCTTATCGCATCTGTGATTATATATTAATTTATTTGGCAACTTGTTTGCTACTTGGCTCACTCTCTAGACTCAAATATCTGGGAGGCCAGGGACCTGTTCACAATTCCGCAGCAAGAACCTACCCCGGCTGACCACACTCCACAACCCCAGGGACTCTGGGAAGTGTCTGAATAGAAGAAAAGAGCACCCTCTCTCCCTCTTTGTTGAGCAAGCTTCTTGCTCTCCTTCCGCACCACCTCCTGGAAGCCTCCTGACTGATGCCTCCTACCACTCCCACTGCTAACCCTAGCACCACACTGCTCAGCCCGAGTTTGAAACTCCTAGTACAGAGCAGATGCTCATAAAGGGCCACGGATGTTTGCATCTAGGCAGGTTTGGCAAAATGGGGTCAACTGAGGACCAGGGGGTTGCAGTGGGGGGAGGGGTAGTTTGTCAGCAGGTCACTGAACCATCTCCTCCCTGGCTCCTGGGGCTTAGGAGAGCCAGACATCCCCCACCCAGCCACCCACCAGGTCACAATCAGGGAAGAAGCCAGAGCAGGCATGGTGCTCTGAGCTGGAGACCGTCCGGGCTCCAGGAAGAGGCTGGGGAGAGGAGGCAGAGCAGGGGAGCCTTCCTGGAAGAGGGGGGCCTGAAGCTAAGCTTTCAAGAGCAAGAACAAATCAGCAGCTCACAGAGGAGGGGGCAGTGCTGGCAGGGACACCTTCAGGATAAAAGGCCAGGGGCTGCTCAGGAGGGCCCAGGCAGGCAGTCAGCTGAGAGAGGTGACACATTGTAAATCACTTCCCTGGGTGGAAAGACCACATCACCAAGGCACACCACACCACCACACCACCAAAAGGGCCTCGTGGCTTCCATGCCATCACTCATCAATCAGTACAGTCTTTCCCGACACTGTTGTTATCCTGCTCTCAGACTGGGAAACCCCTGCTCCCGCAGCACTGGAGAGGGGTGCAAGGGCAGCCAGACTGGGGTCTCTGAAGTGTAGGTTGTAATTCCAGCTTCAAACTGTGTGCGCTTAGTCCACTCACTTCCCCTCTCTGAGCCTCAGTTTCTCCATTCGGTCTATTTTATACTGAACAAGACTGAGGCCCGAGGAAGCAGTGAGGTGCTTAAGGCCGCCCAGCTGCTGGATGGCAGGACTGTGCCGGAGCTGTTTCTTTCTCAAGGGTGATGAGGTGGCTTTTCGGACACCAATCCATCCTCTTCTGGACACAGCCCCACTAGGACCAGCACCCTCAGCCCCCACCCATTTTAGGCAATTCATCCAGTGAAGCGCTCATTTATTGAGCAACTACTACACTCCAAGCTCCTACACGGAGATTCCCCCGTTCCACATGTGGGGGCTCGGAGGGGCCGTCCCTTGGCCCAGGTCACCCGGGGAAACAAGCAGTCTCGGTGTCTTGTCTGCCCAGGCAGGAGGTTGAGAAGAGGGTCAGTAACAGGGCCAGCCTGGCCTCTTCTGAAACCAAGTCTGATGTCAGCGGCACTGTGGCTGGGCCTGGACCCCCCTCAGGTAACACAGGGACCACTGACCGCACTGCAGAGGTCTGAAGCTCAGGGACCCCACCTGGACAAGCCTCACTTGTTCCACCCACTGTCCGTTGAGCCTGAAGTCCCCAGAGGCCAAACGGATTCCCCACAGGCGAGCCTCTTCTGTTCACCCCCATGCTTCCTCCAGCCCAGGAGTCCCAGCCAGACCCCACATCAGAGAGGGTAGGCAGTCGTCTGACCACACAGAGCAGGGCAAGTGGTTAGCCCTGTTGGCACTCAAACTCACCCCCCGCCGAAGCCCAGGCAGGGAGATGGACCCGGCCTGGTGGAGAAAACCCAAAACTTTTGCCAACTTCTGAGCAGGCAGGCGGCTGGGCCTGCCAGGGGCGAGGCTGGGGGCTGGGGGCAGCGGGGACCAACAGTGTGGCCCAGTCCCTTCCAGACCGGCGGCACCAGGCCCTACCGGAAGCCCCAGGAGCATAGGGAGGTCCTGGTGCCCCGGCCAGGCGCCCCTGGCTCGGCGCCCCCAGGCCCACCCTGCCCGCCCCCTCTCCACCTCCCATCCCCGGCCGGGGGCGCCAGGCCCGGCAGCCGCGGCCAGAGGCGGCGCCGAAAGGCTCAGATTTCAGATTTGGCCTAGACCTGGCCCGGGGGTTCGGCCCGGCTCCTGCTCTCGGGGGGCTCGTAGGCGAAGGGAGAGCCGGGGGTGGTCCCCGCGCCGACAGGACCCCCGAGCCCCCCGCCCAACCCCCTCCCCCCGCGGCATCACAACAAAAGGCCGCGCCGGGCAGGTCCCCGTGCGCCCGCCCGGCGCTCCGGGATCGCGGCTCGGACCCGGGGGTGGAGGTTGGAGGGGTGGACAGGAGCTCCCCGCGGCCCGGCGATCCGACGCCACGGTGGTCCCGGGTGGGGGCTCCCCCATGCCGGCCGGGACTGGGGGCCCGCGGAGGGGCGGGAGGCGCTCACCTGGGCCGGTCGGCAGGCGGGCGCACCGGCAGACAGACGCACGGGAGGGCGGACCGCGGGACGGCCAGGGGGTCGAGCAGACGGCGGCCTGGCCGCTCCGGCTCCCAGGCCGGAATGGATTCCGGGCCGGGAGAGACAGATCGAGAGAGAAAGGGAGGAGGAGGAGGAGGAGGAGGCGGCCCGGGGAGGGGAAGAGGAGGGAGGGAGCGCGCGAGCAGGGAGGAGGGGCCCGGCAGGCCTCCGGGAGGAGGAGGAACGAGGAAGCGTGCGGGGACGGATTCCCCGCCGGTGACCTAGGAGAGACCCACACTCGCGTCCCCCACCCCATTGGAGCCGGGGGTCCGGGAGGGGCAGGAAAGGGGGTGGAGGCACAGAAACCCTGCCCCCACCCCGCCCCGTGATAGCGCCCCACCCTGTCGGACCCCCAAATACCCTCAAGCCAAAATGCCCTCCCTAACCGCCCCCAACCCACCCACCCTATTTGCCCCAAATCCATCTCTTCCGCAATTACCGATGAGGATGATAATAATTATAATAATTAATAATAATAATAATGTCAGCACTAATGGAGCCTTCGCTCTTTGCCAGGCACCACGCGAATGGCTCAGGTGGACTTTAGGATCTATTCCTAACAACACCTAGGCTGGGCAGACTGATGATTATCCCCATTTTATGGATGAAGAAACTGAGGCACAGCGAAGGAAGTCACCTGACAAGAACCAGGCCTTGGACCCTGGCCTTGACCTGAGTTTCCCAAAGTAAGGACAGAGGCAGGAGGAAGAGTTTGGGGAGGAACAACATTTATTTTAATAGATATGTGCTCATTTTATTTTATTTATTTATTTTTTAGATTTTATTTGAGAGAGTGAGAGCATGAGGAAGGGGAGGGGGAGGGGCAGAGGGAGAGGGCCAAGCAGACTCACCACTGAGTGGGGAGCCAGATGCAGGGCTCAACCCCAGGACCCTGAGGTCATGACCTGGGCTGAAGGCAGACGCTTAGCCAACTGAGCCAACCAGGCGCCCCGATATATGTTCATTTTAATGTGCATTTAAAAAACAAAACAGTAACTAAGGCAGCTCATCAGAAGTCACTGAGTTCTGGATATTCCTGCTTATGAGGGGGCTGAAGCCAGTATTTAGTGGCAATCACACTTCCAAGTAAATAAAGAGGCAAATTACATCTGGATGCAGGGGGCAAGGAGTTTAGCAGAGAAAGGGGACAATAAGGAAATGCTGCTTTATGCCACAAAGTCTCCCCCAAACACTATGCCAACAATCTTACCCCCACCACCTCCTGGCCCGTGCTCCGGAACTGCACCCCACCTTTGGCTCTTCACTCGTCCTCTGGAAATCATGGCATAGGGAAGGGTGGGTCTGAATCCAGCTTTAAATACCACCACCTGCTTCCTCACTCCTTCTCTGAAAGTTCTCCCATCTCACAGATGGGAAACTAAGGCCCAGCCAGGTCCAACAGCACCAGGCCTAGGCTTCTCCTCCTGAGAGGAGCTAGGTGGTGAACCCTAGAATATAGGAAGCAAAGGCCTCAGAGGACAATAGAGCCTCCAAGAGACCAGGAATGAGGAAGGCCTAGAGCCAGACCAATCTGCGTTCAAATCTAGACGAGTTGCCCACCTGGTGCACGGTGTATAAGCCCACCAACTTCCCCAGCCCCGTCCCCTTGCCTGTAAAACAGAAGTGAACATGGCCGCAGAGGACTCCTAAGAAGGTCAGAATAGACTAGGGTGAGAACATTAGTTTGGGCTCAGCTAATGGTATCCACTAATGGTAGCTCTTATGGTCAGTAAACTGAGGCCAGAGGGGAGAAGCAGCCGCTTGAAGTCCCACAGCAGGTCGGCTGCAGAGTCAGCGCCGGAAGCCAGCCTGGGCTGCTAGAATAGCTGTGCTTGTTTGCAAGGCTGACTTCAAGATTAATCGCAGCTCCCGCTTCCTGGGATTCTGGGCCGAGCCCCTGGCTGGAGGAACAAGTTTCTCAGTTTCTCTTATTCACTCCTGAACCTTCACTGGCCACGCTGGGCCGGGATACGATAGTCACCCCGTGGGTGCTGGAACTGACTCTTACCACTTATAGGAGCTACTTGCGCTCATCTCTTTCCAACTCCAAGGTCAATGATGTCACAATGGTAGCTTGATATTGGCCACAGTTGGTGGGAATAGTTACACCTTGGAAATAAGAAAAAAAAGACTTTTTCTCCTTCCAGTGAGCTAAATATTTACAAACTCAGTACATTCATCCCTAGGAGTTCAACTGAAAGTTCTGGGCTTCTTCTGGACCTGGGAGGACAGAGGGCTTTAAAAGCACAGACTTTGGATCCACGGACCTGGGTTCAAGTCCCAACTCTGCCACTTCTTGTATATTTCCCTAAGCCTCAGTGTGCCAGTCTGCAATACGGACTGAAGATCGTGCTTCTCTCAGAAGGCTCTCATGAAGATGAAACAGGTGATCTACACTTAGTATGTGTGAGCCCTCAGGATTCATATCCCTACATGCTCTCTTGAAGGAGGCGGGGGCGACTGGGACAAGTCTTGGCCTTGGCCTTCCACCTGGAACCACCGCTGGTTTTGAGGCTTGGCTCAGAGGCTGAGGTTCTCAGGAGGCCGGCCCTTCAGGAGGATGTGGCCAATATGATGGTTTCATTATTGAGTGGTGGAAGTGTTTATTATTTTCAAACCACCCCTCACCCCCGTGCCTTTGCTCAGGCTGTAAGCCAGCCAGTAATGTTTGCCCCATATTTCTAGCTTCCCAACCTCCCTTGCCTATCGAGGTACTGAATAAATGCCACCTCTTCCAGGGCATGCTTCCTGACAGACCCCTGATGAGGCCACTCCAAATCTGTCCCCACCCTGAGGGCAGGGACTACGGTCTGACCCATGCCCGGCACAGAGCAGATACAGCTCAGGCAGCTGGAGAGATCACACAGACTAGGGACGTCCACATACAAAAGTTCAAATTCCAACTCTTCCATTCATTGACGCTATGATCCTGCCCTCTCTGAGCCTCGATTTACTCATCAGTAAAGTGGGGGGGGGGGCAACAACTGTACCAGCTTCCGTGATGATACAGATACAAGAGTCGCGGGTCTGGTGGAAAAGTAACTCTCTATGCGTTATTCTGTTTAAAACATCGTTAGCAAAACAGCAACTCATTGCTTAATACCTGCAAAGTATTCATCGTCATTAATGAACAGCAAACATTTAGGGACCGCCAACGGTATACAAAGCCCTGGGCCAGGCCTGGAATACCACAAGGACAATCTCCCAACCCAAAGCACCCAGCAAATGACAGATATTATTGATGTCAACACGTTATATCTCTGGAAACCTCCTCTTCCCTCTGACACCCAACCTGGGTCAAAGCTGCACGGAAGACAGGGTGGAAGGTGTCAGGGAGGCCTGGCCCCACACAACTGGCAGCAGTCCCAAGTACCACCTGTACTTCACCCAAGGCACTGGTGGCTCGGGTTCAAGGGTGGCCTAGTGACCACGCCCATCCAGAGGCCAGCTCACCCTTGACGCAGCCGCTAGGAAGCTGACCCATCACAGATTCTCAGCGGGAAATTCCAGACCAGCCCTGTCATTCCCCAGAAGGTTCACTGCAAGTTGTCTGTTCGAAGCCACGGGGCTCAAGGTGAAAGGACAGGGTGGAAGAGGGGGCTAGCTTGAGGCTGTGGATGGGTGTGGCCCCTTCGGTGGCACTGCACTTTACAGTTGACACAGAGATGCCCCGTTCTTCAGTGCGTGGGCTTGATCTGGCCCTTACCAACCACTCGGGCCTCCCACGTGGGCCCTGGTCGCCTTCCCTCCTTGTCAAGCCTGCCTCCCTGCAGTCACTCCATCCTAGCAGGTCATTCCACCTGGAGGCCTTGCACCTGCTGGTCCCTCTGTCTGCAAGGCTAAGCCTTACTCTTCCCTCCTCTGTTCGGTCAGTATTTACTGAGCATCTACTAGGTGCTGGGTCTGTGCTAGGGGCTAGGGATGTGGCAGTGAAGAAACCAAGTCTGGTCTCTGCCTTGGAGGTGCTCATAGCCTCGAGGAGAGAGAAGTTCGACCAGTGCACCAGGCACGGCGTTGGGGCAAGCACTGGGGGCTGGAGGGGCCCAGAGGAGCCCCCCCAATAGCTGCCCAGCGTGTGTGATGGAGCAGGAGGCTGGTGAAAGAAAGAAGGAGAGTGTAGAAGCCTGAGGAGAGCACTGCAGGTGAAAATAGCACACACATGATGTTCCAGGCAAAGGGAATAGCGTGAGCAAAGACACGGAGGCCCAGACCAGCACTGTGTTTGGAACTGTGATCAAGGCAGTGCCGATGGAGCACAATAGGATGGGCAGGCTGGAGTTGGGGAGGTGAGGGGGACGGGTGGCTGGGGTGAGGCCTAAGGACCCCTGAATGCCAGGCTTAGCTTCTGTCCCAGAGGCCTTGGGGAGCCACGGAGGGCAGAGGCGGCCCTGGGGAGATGTGCTATCACTGAGTGGGAGACAGACTGAGGGGCAGGGAGGAGCAGTCTGGAGGCCTCTGTGCTGATGGCAGCCACAGCTGAGGGCCAGCTGAAGCCAAGCCCCCAGCTTCCCTGCTGTGTATGCACATGGGAGCTCCAGGGAGAAAGGCCAAACCAGCCCAAGGACACTAGAGAAGCATTCCGAGCCCCATGAGAGTCAGAAGGAGCTAGGAGCAGGTGAGCATGTCCTCCCTCAGAGGCCAGCCACCAGGACGGCAGCCTCCAGCAGTTTCCTCCAGTATCCACCCAACTTCCAGGGAAGGGATGGTGACCGTGGGCACCTTGAAGAGCCGGAGCCCAAGGAAATCACGACGTTAACCATCAAAATCCTCACAGCCACCCCCCCTTCTGGGTATGTATGGCCAATTCACAGATGGGAAGCCTGAGGTGCAAATGCTTCTCTGTCCAGCCCAGGGTCCGGTGACAAAATAGGGGACGTCACGGGCAGAAAAGACCTGCCCATGTGAAGAGAAGGGAGATACCCAGCCCCCCCCCGTGAAGGCTCCTGTGAAGGCCAAGAGCCAAGAAATTCAGCCATTCATCATCCCACCATTCCCCCCAGGCCACAGCAGAGGCCCAGAGGAGGACAGACACTCTCCCAAGGTCACAGGGGGCCAGGGGGTTCCTCTGGCGGGCAGAGCCAGCCCCCCTCCAGCCGAGGCCTCCTTCCACCATGTCTCAGAATGTTTGTGAGAAGAGATGAAAGGAGCCAGGGCCCTTGATCCGCCCGGCCTGGCGGGAGGGCAGAGGGCAGGGCGGAAGTCTGCAGCCAGAGCGGTGACCCCCCAGATCAGAGGGGGTTAGAAACCTGCTGAGCAGACAGGAGACAGCCTGCCACAGGAGGGCTTCAAAGAATACTTGTAAAAATAATCATCATAGCACCAGCTCACCGTCATGTGCGCACTGCTTCCTGGGCAGAGCCCCGTTCTGGGGCACTGTGTGCAGTATCTCGTGTGCTCTTCACAGCACTATGAGGTAGGAACTATTGTTATCCCCATGGTACAGATGAGGAAACTGAGGCTCAGGGAGGCCACATGCCACAGTGAGGGAATGCAGAACCTCGAGTTCAAACCAGGCGGAATTCAAGTCCCTCTGAGAATGATACTCTGGCGGTTCCATCCTGCCCAGACCTTCTCTGAGCCTCGGCCTTCAGGGCCTTCACCTATTTCACGTCCAGGAGGGAGAGGCGGGACCCACAGAACCTGACCCAACCGCTGAGCCCCACCCCACGCCCCTCCCTGAGCCTCCGCTTCCCCTCCCGGAATGTCTCCATCTCCACCGGTTCCCAGGCTTGTGGGAAAGACGGACTGTAGCAATGTTTTGTGGGAGTGCTTTGAAAAGTAGATACTCAAGAAGAAAAAATGCTAGTACTCTACTCTGCCCTCGAGGAAGGGACCAGAACTCCCCATTCCTTAGTGACTTCTTTCCTTCCAAGGAGAACAGCGTGGAAACAGGGGCAGGGAGGCAATTTTGCAGTCGAGAAACATGGCAAACGCCAGCTCGGCCAGGTGGTCAAGGTGGACACCAACAGGGTAAGTCATGGTAACAACATGTACCCTTGATGTGAAGTGATGAGAGCAGCACTTCGCCTCTGTGGTCTTCCTCCCCAGAACCCGTAATCCCAATGTAATCGTGAGAAAAACATCAGACAAATTCCAGGAGAGAGACATACTACAAATATTAGCTGACCAGTTCTTAAAACTGTCAAGGTCGGGGCGCCTGGGTGGCTCCATCGGTGAAGCGTCTGCCTTCGGCTCCGGTCATGATCCCAGGGGCCTGGAATGGAGCCCCACGGCAGACTCCCTGCTCAGCGGGGAGCCTGCTTCTCCCTCTCCCTCTGCCCCTCCCCACCTCTCGTGCTCACCCTCTCTGCCAAAAAAAAAAAAAACCCAAAAAACAAAAACAAAAAAAACAACCTGTCAAGGTCATCAAAAACAAGGAAAGTCTGAGAAATTGTCACAGCCAAGAGGAGCCTAAGGAGACACGATGATGAAACGTAATGCGGCATCCTGGACGGCATCCTGCAACAGAAAAGGGACATTAGAGGGAAAACTAAGGAACTCTGAGTAAAGCGCGGACATTAGTAATAATCATACACCAGTACTGTCTCATTAGCTGTCACAAATGTACCGTACGAACGTAAGATGTTACTAATAAGGGAAACTGGTGTGGGGTATATGCCACGTTAGGTTCCAGAGCAAAGGAAAGGATTTTAGGACAGGCAGGAAGCCAAGAGAGATGTCTCTAAACATTTCCTTCTAACGCTGGGGAAACTGAGGACAGAAGAATGGAAGTGACTTGCCCAAGGTCATACCACAAGTTGAGGACGGTCTGGACTAGGATCGAAGCTTCTTCATGTCACAAGAATGTATTAAACCCCTGTCGTATACAAGGCACCAGCCTATGTCCTCATCATGGTGAAGACAGATTTAAAGAAGCTCAAAGATGTGTCTATGGCTCAGCATCTCCTTTGGGTCAGGTGTCCAAGGACACAGACCCTGCCCGTTGGGGGCTCTCAAGTCAGAAGGGGAAACAGATGCTGACGCAGCCCCAGCTGGAGGGCCAGGAGCCGCGAACTTCCCCGTCCAAAAGATCCAGCCCCACGTGTGCGGCCCGTGTGACCGCGCCAAGCCTCACTCTGCTGCCAGCGACGTCAAGCACCTGGTGACTGTACCAACTACCAGTGACGCTGAGGGAGGATCCAATACGGTGTCAAGGCCAAGAGGCAGCTAGCATGGTGCCTTGTGCGCTGTACACACTCCCTGAACGGTGGTTCTTTCCAGCGACTTTTAAGGGCCGTCTGAGGGCTGGAGGCGCCGGAAGAGGTGGCCACTTCTCAGTTTGCCTGGGTGGCGGTTTCTCCAGGAGCCGCACAGATGAGGGACATTTAGGTTGGGTCTTGAAGGACCAGAAAGGGTTCGTCAGGCAGGGAGGAAGTGGAAGCAGCAGCCCAGGCCTCCAGAGTTCACTGTCTGGTCTGGCAGAGAAAGAGGCATCAGGCCACTCTCTCGGGGCATTTCCATGTGACAGGACTTCCCTGTTTGCTGGCCTTGATGCCTCCTCCCTGGCCTCCCTGGGCTATGGGGTTCACCACTGCCTGAGCCAAGGGTAGAGGCAGCCGGGGATGGGCCAGGGTGGGGGTGGGCACCAGAGCCACACGACTCCAGGCCTCAGTCTGGAAATGAAACCAAGCCGTGCCTCCCACTCACCGGCTGAGTGTCGCTTATACAACTTCCTCCTTCTGTTCCCGTTCAGGAATTACCCGGGCAGGCTCTGCGGTGGTTAGGGGATTGCCCCAAAGGCTGGCCTGGGGGCCTCTGGGTCTTCTCTGGCCCCTCGAAGACTCCCAGACCCTTTGTCTGGTCAGTCTTCTCCTTGTCCCATTTCTGCCTCCACACATCTGTCCATGTGGTGCGGTCCACCGTCTCCTCTCTCTCTGCTTGTCCAAACCCTCCTCGCCCCTGGGCCCCTCGTGGAAGCCTTCCACTGACACCCCTCCCAGTCCTGGCCTCGTTAACCATTCACAGGTCTCCTATATGGCGGGTCTTGCCATATAGGGTTGGGGACCGACGCCGCAGGGACGGTCCTCTGGAGCTTGGGCCTCTAAGCCCTATGTCCCTGTGCATCCCATGTGCTTTGTCCAGCCTCAGGGGAGAGAACCAAAAACCAGGACCCCAGTCCAGTGCAGTCTCTGCACAGTGAGGCCTCAGGCGAGTGCCTTCCGCTCTCTGGTCAGCCTTGTCTCCATAGCCGCTGAGGGAAGCGGTTCAGTGACACGCCCAGGGAGCCTTAAGAGAACGGGCAGGAGGGATGGTGAGGACTGCCTGACCCCACCCTGCCAACCCCCATATAAAGCTTCCTTCCAAGTGCAACATGGAACATGGAACATGGGTGAAATGCATACAACAGGGCTCCAATTCATCCAAACTTCTGGGTAGAAACAAATAAGGGGTCCCTAGGAGGGGTACCCACCAGGCGGCTGAACACCGTTGTTAACAGCAGCTATGGAGGGCCGCCTGGGTGACTCTTGGTTTTGGCTCAGGTCGTGATCTCATGGGTCATGGGATAGAGCCCCGTGTAGGGCTCCTCACTCAGCGGGGAGTCTGCTTAAAGGTTCTCTCTCTCTTCCCCTCCCCCCCACTTTCTCTCTCTAAAATAAATAAAAATAAATCTTTAAAAAACAACAAAAAAAGAGCAGCTACAGAAACCTCACTTTGAATCCTGCCTCGATAGCCCTGTGGCCTTTGACCAGTCACTTGACCCCGCTTGCCCTCACTTCTCTCATTTGTGAACTGGAGATAACAGCACATACCTCACATGGCTCTTCAGTGACTAGCAGGACACACACATTCTAGATGTTCCGTCAATGGATATACTGTTGTTGTTACTATTATCTCTGGTGCAGCCAGCCTAAGATTCCACGAATAAAGTAGATAACAACGGCAGCCTTAAAATTAACAATGTAGATCTATATATTTTGCCATGGAGAGAGTTCATGCTATATTAGTAAATTAAAATGTTGCAGTATTAATAATATAATCCCAGGGCGCCTGGATGTCGCAGTCGGTTAAGCATCCAACTCTTGATTTCGGCTCAGGTCGTGATCTCAGGGTCATGAGATCGAGCCCCATGTCAGGCTCCATGCTCAGTGGGGAGTCTGCCTGAGATTCTCTCTCTCCCTCTCCCCTTCCCTGTTTGTGCTCTCTCTAAATAAATAAAACCTTTAAAAAATAATAAGAAATAATATGATCCCATCTCTGTTTAAAAAAAACAAGTGGGCATAGGACAAAATCAACACTAGCATGCTTCTAGTGGTTGTCCCAGGGGCGGGGGAGCATAGATGAGCTGAATTATTTTTTTTCCTTTGCGCTTGTCTTTTCTTTTGCAGTTTTCTATGTAAGCTCATGTTACTGGGGCAATAAGAAGTAATATAGGTTATTTGTGACCCTGATGACAGTCTTTGCTTCCCGACTGATCTGAACACCCAGTTCAAGGCCTGGTCCCAGAGCTCCACAGCTCAGCGCTCCTGAGAGCCAAAGTCCTCAAGGGTGAGCCGGTCACACGTACTTGACCTCTCTCTCTACCCGATCTCGGCTGGCCCCTGGAGGTGCATCTGCCTGGGGTCCCGGTGCTCATTTTGCTCCTGGCCCCATCTGATGAGGAAGACAGAAACTCCCAGGGGAAGTGCGCAGTTCTCTCCCTGACATCCCAGGACCCTGCTCTTCCCCTTCCCCTCAGCCTTGGCTCACCCTGTTTATTTCCACAAACCCTCTACAGAGGCAGAAATCAGCAGGGGGGCTCTTGGGCCCTGGGCCTGGGTTTAAGGACAAGGACACAGCCCCTGCTAGCCCAAGAGGAGCCCACAGTTCCATGGCTTCAACCAGACTTTCTCTTAGGCCCTCCCGAAGCCGACCCTGGGACAAGTGCTCACTTGGGACAGATCTGAGAAACTGCAGAGCCGGGGAAGGAGGGAAGCCAATAGAAGAAGTGTTATCCAGGTCACTGCTAAAGGCAACAGGAGCCCCAGTCCTCTGAGACCTCCGATAGGTTTCCACATGCTTCCCAGAAATGTTTCCACTCACACTTCCTAACCAAGCCTGCTCCCTGCCTCCAAGGAGCCAGAGGGAGAAGATCTGAGAAGGAAGGGACTACCACCCAGCTTTACCCTGTCCCCCTCCCCAGCCCTAGCATCTCCACCTGCCCGCCTCCCCACAGGGCTCTGCACATATCCACCCATCATCCCCCAGATCCTTCCCCAGGACAGTCCCCCAGGGCCCACCCTGGGCTCTAGCATATCCCTCTTTTCCTAAGCAGAACACATCCCCCGTCCCCTGAAACCGGTCCCCTCCTGGGTCCCCCACTTAGGAATAGCTGCTTCATCCTCTCAGGCCCTTCGGCCAGAAACCAGGCATTCCAGCCTCCCACCCCCACCCCCACACCCAAAACCTACTGCCTCTACCACCCTAACCGCCCCTCTCAGGTCCTCTCCCCTATGTCCAGGTGGAGCCTGGCTCATCCAGACACCACCATCCTGTCATCTGATCTCCTGTCCCCGATTCATTCTATAACAGCCCTCGTGGTCCTCTTTTCAAACCATAGCTCTGGTCTTCGCTGACTCCCTGTGGCCTCCAGCCAGAGCCCGTACTTAGGAGGCCCCACGGGGCCCTGCCAGCCTCTCCAGTGCCATCTTCATCTTGGTCAGCCCCCTATCCATGCCACTGTCTCACCTCTGGGCTTTTGCTCTTGCTTTCCCTTCACTTGGGATATCCTTTCTCCCTGCCTCTCCTCCCTGGTTAATTCTGTTCATTCTTTGGTCCCTCTTCTGACCCTCCAGCCTAGGCCAAATCTTCACGGATCCCATCCGCACTTCTCACAAGGAAGCCTCATTTTAACCCTTCTACTTCCCAACCCCCACCCCCACCCCCACCCACAGACCAAGAGCTCCAGGGGTTAGAGGTTGGGACTGGGTCATGCCCAGACCAGGGCTTGACCCTGAATAGGCCCCATGCTTGTTGGGACAGAAACCTCACGCCTGGATTGTCCAGGTCCGCTGGAGTAGTGCCAAGCCTATTTCAGCCCCTGCCTGAGGCTAGCACATTCGCTCAGGCTTCCAGACCAGGAACTGAGCCAGCCACCCTGCCCCAAGTCACACCCTGAGTGTGGCCTCACCTTCTCCCCATACCCATGCCAGCTCAGTGGGGTGGGGATCTCATGAGGAGCCAGGAAGGATCCCAGCCCCCGTGTTGGCCCAGGCCTCAGCTCCCTGGGGCCACAGTCCCTGGCTGAGACCTCTCCCATCCAGATGGTTGGATGGGGGAGGCCCAGAGTTGGCAGGGAGGCTTCTCCCCACAACACGAATTTGAACCAGGCCTCTTGCCGCTTGTGGTCTGTGCTCAACTTCCCACCACGGCTCCCTCCCAATCATTAAATATATTTAATCATCCAATAGTTAAATTAGCTCCCTGGGCCTTGAACTAGCTCCCCTGAAGCCTTCCCATTCCTAGAGATGCTGGTATAGGTGTTTCCAGGGCCTTGGGGCAGGGCTATTATATTGATTCAACTCCGCAAACACAGAGCTCTCTCTGTGTCAACAGGAGGAAACGTGGCCCAGGAAATACACAGCAGGTGAAAGGGCCAGCCTGCGCGCCATGCCCTCCGCCGTGCCCTCCCTGCTGCACCTTGCGCCATCACCAGCCAAGCCCCTCTACCTGCCAAGCATTCGAAACTCAAGGCCCAGAGAGGGTGAGTAACTTCCCCAAGGTCACAGAGCCCAGGTCTGGAGACCTGGCTGAGGCCTTAAGAGTTGATGAAACATTTCCTGTCTGGTGGTTGCACCGTGGGCGATAAAATACACACAGCCCCTGCCTTCAAGATCACTGGGTGAGATCTTGAGAGAAGTGAGAGGTGGTCAATAAGCCAGAAAATAAACCTACTGATGCAGAAATCCAACTGTGCTACATGCTAGAGAGGGAGTCAGTGGTGGACAGGGTGGGGAGGGGGTGGGGAGCATGAGGACAGGAGGCCAGGGAGGGCTTCTCAGAGGAGAAAGCTGGAAGGATGAAAAGAAGGGCCATATAAAGATTTGGGGGGAGAGCGTTCAGGCAAAGGCCCTGGGGTGAGAACTGATGTGAATTGGTCTGGGTGGAGCAGTGGGGGGAAGGAGGGCAATGGGAGAGGAAGGTGGAGCCCAGCCTCCTGGGCTGTGGGGAAGGGCAAGGAGGGGAGACATATCAGCATATGTTTCTGGAAGATCCCGCTGGCAGCTGCATGGAGGGGGATTGAGGGGGGCAGAGAGAGGTGGGCAGTCCTCTGGGGCGGGGGGGCTCAGCCCTGGAAGGGAGGTAGCCAGAAGCGCCTGACTCGAGCGCATGGGGGAAGCACCCGCAGTCCTCGCTTGGATTGGGAGTGTGGGCGCACAGAGAGGCCAAATCGAGACTGATCCCCAGGCTTCTAGTTTGAGTGGATGGAGTTGCCATTTACTGAGATGGGGAAGCCTGGGTAGGAGCCCACTGAGGGGAAAAAGTCAAGAGTTCAGTTTTGGCCAAATTATGTTGGAGAAACCCTTTAGGTATCCATGGAGATGTTGAAAACTCACTGCTACTTCAGCCAACACCGACTGAGCTGCACCAGGCACTGACTCCTTATTCGTGTTAACTCATTTGATCCCTTCACCATCCCCTTGGAAAAGGTGCTTTTGTTACGCCCGTTTCGCTGACAAGGAAACTGAGGCTCGGGGTAGGACGTTGTGTACAGGATGAGAAGAAAGCCGGCAGTGTCCCAAAGGAGCTGTCATGGAACCAAAGGTTGCAGCAAGAGGCCTCTGAAGGGGCTCTGGGCTTCCCGAAAGGGGCGTCTGGGTCAGAAGTTGCCAGAAAGCCAAATGAGTGAAGAAAGGAACACAGGGTGCCCAGGGGACTGAGTCACAGAGCCGCTCTAGCTGCCCCCAGGCGTGCAGGGGCAGGGGAGTGGGGGGACCAGAGGGAAAGGGAGGAAGGGTGGAGAGCAAGTGTGCCTCACACTTTCCAGGGGCTCAGCCTGGCAGGAGTGAGACATTGCAGCTAATGGGACTGAGGACCCCAGGATGATGCCCTGCCCACCTGGGGTCAGGGACTCCAGCAATTTGCCAGAGGGACGGACACTTCTGAATAATAATTTCCCGTTTGATATCATCCAGCCTGCCGAGCGCCTAAGCCTTGAGAGCTCTCCCCCGCCTGCCCTAGGCAATTCTCCAGCGGCCTGAGGACAGGGCGCGGGGTCAGGGGAGGGAAGGGTGACTCACTCCCACCTCTCTCAGCTCCGGCTATTCCCACACGAACTGGGACTTACTTGGTCAGAGCTGAAAGGGTGGTAGGCGCCCCTGTGCTCTCTGAGGACTGTGGGCCTAGGAGCGGAGGAGGGCCAGGCCTTGAATGCCGGGACAAGGCAAGCGTCTCCTAGCTGCTGGACCAGGCACCCTCCAAGCTCAACAACGAACCTCGACACTTTCCCCACCTGAGCAGTCCAGAGTGGAGAGATCGCGGCCATCCGCTGAGTCAGCCATCCCCCCTGAGTGTATTCTAGAGAGGCTTAGGCCCCAAGTGGGGAAGGGGCTTGCCCAAGGTCTCATTCCATCCCCTCCTTTCATCAGTGCCACCCCATGCTAATCCTCTGTCACCTCCCCCTGCAAACTTTCCAGCACTCTCTTCCAGGCTGAGTCAGGGCCTTCCCCCTGCATTCCCAAAGCCCCTCAGGAATGATATCAGCAGGCCTGCCACAGTCTATTGTAATTGTGTGTCCACCTGGCCCCACGAATCGAAGGCAGGGGCCACGGCCGATCCACTTTGGTGTCTGCAGTGCCCAGCTCAGGGTCTGGAGAGAGCTGGGGCTTGGGTGTGTTTGTTGAACCATCCTCCGCTGGACTGAACCGCTTGGCGCCTTGTGAGGGGCCACAGGCCTTGATCCTTCTCTGGCTTAGGAGGCAGGCGCCATGTTTCAGGTTCAGCGCTGCCGCCAAGCAGCCATGTAGCTGCGGAGGGCCCGGATGACAGAAAACTAAAAGGGCTATCAGCTTCCTGCCCTCATTTTCCAGAGGAGGAAGCTGAAGCTCAAAGCAAAGAAGGCCACGGGCCCGGGAGCAGTGGGGATGAATCATACTCAGACGGCCAGGGCCCTGCGCCGCGGCTCCCCTTCCATAAATGCGAAAGCCGGAGTTCCTCGACTCCAGAAGCTCGGCCTCCTTCAGTCCTGTGAGCTCACAGGCCTCAGGCCCTGCAGTGAGGGGAGGAGAGATCATTCAAGAGGCTGTTTATCATCTTGTTGTACCCCCCCTGAGCTCTTGGAGCAAAACATTCCCAAGAAACAGGGTGATTCATTCACAGCACCATTTGCCAGTTCCAGAGAAAAGGCAGACCATAAATACATTCTGCAACTTTTCAAGAGGAGACAAAGAACTCTCCAAAGTTCCTCTTTAATGGACACAGGCTGGGGGAACATATATATTTTACATAGTTATGTATTACAAATATGTACATATTTCTATTAGATGGTTTTCCTCTCAGAGAGCCAAGCTCTGGGAGAAAGCAGCTGTCATGGTTTAAGCCAAATTCCCCCAAAACACAAGGCAGTGCCCTCTCAGAACACCAAAGATCGCATTGCTTTTAGAACAACTTGCCGTAGGACGCCTGGGGGGCTCAGTTGGTTTAGCAACTGCCTTCAGCTCAGGTCATGACCCCAGGGTCCTGGGATTGAGTCCCACATCAGGCTTCCTGCTCAGCGAGAGCCTGCTTCTCCCTCTGCCTGCCCCTTTTCTCTCTTTCTCTCTCTCTCTGACAAATAAATAAAATCTTTAAAAAAAAAAAAAAAAGAACAACTTGATGGGCTCAACCTGACAACCACCACTCCTAATGTTAACTGATTGGATGTGAGTTAAAACCAAATTAGATGGGCTGTTTTTGTTGTTCTTGAGGTAAATCCCTCTAGAACTCCGATTTGTCAAGGAGAGGGTGAGAAACTCATGCATGTTCCTCTTATTAGAGGGAAGCTTGCTGCATGTGCTGGAGGCTTTGGACATCTTGCCCCCAGGAAGACATGGAGGGAAGTAACAGGTGAGTCTGGTATGTGTGTGGCTTCGGGGGGGGGGGAGTCGAGGGGCTGCTTTGGGGTAGCATGGCTTAATTGCGGGGAGAATGAATGGTGCACCTCCACGACTCACAGAAAACCTCTGGAACTACTCTGGTAGTACAAAACCAGAAAGTTCAGTTTCTCATTTTGAAGTCTCATTATCTATGCTCTAGGTTTGGGTCTCCTATGGTATGAATGTTATACTCGACTCTTTAAAAATTGTACTTTTAGCTCCCAACCCTGAGCTGGGTAGAAGTAGGAAAGAGCTTGACCTCTTTGCCCAAGTGAAGATGTGTGATACAGTAGGAAAGCTCCAGAGATCTGGGTTCTAGTTCAATTCTGATTCCAAAGAGCATAGGTGGCATTGAGCATGTCTCTGGTGCTATTTGAGACACAATTCCCCCATCTGGAAAACCTTAGAGAAGAAAATGGGTTGAGGCAGAATAGGGAACCTCTGAGGCATGGGCTTTGGAATCATACTGCTTGAGTTCCAATCTAATTTTTCGAGCTGTGTGTCCCAAGGCAAGTTGCTTAACCTTTCTGAGCCTTGGTTTTCTCATTTGTAAAGCAGAGACAATAATATCTACTTCATGGGATTTGCTGACAAGTTAAATGACATAATGTTTACAAAGCACATAGCTTAGCACCCGGCCCACAGGAAGATGTTTGATTAAGGTGTAATTGATATGTAATGAAATGCTCTGATCTTAAGCATTCGGTTTTGGCAACTGCATATCAAAATACAGAACATTTCCATCACCCCAGAAAACTTTTCTCGTGCCCCTTCCTAGTCAATCCTTCTCCTGGGAACAACCACTGATCTGATTTCTGTCACCACACTTTAGTTTATTTTAGAATTCCATATGAATAGAGCCAGACAGTGTTTATTGTATTTGTGTTTGTGGGTATACTTGGCTTCTTTCATTCAACATAATAATTTTGAGAGTCATTCTTATTATTGGAGGTTTCATTTATTTATGGTGTGTAGTATCTTGCTGTGTGATAGGCTACAGCTTACCCATTCTACTGAAGATGAGCATGTGGGCTATTTCCAGTCTTTGCCTTTTAGGAATAAGGGGGCTATGAATACTCTAGCTAGAATTTAGTGCAAGACTTTCACGGACAAATATTTTCTTTTCTCTTGGGTAAACACCTAGGAGTGGAGTGCTGGGTCATAGAGTAGACGTATGTTGAACTTTTTAAAGACACTCTCCAACAGTCTTCTAACGGGGTTGTACTATTTGACATGTCCATCAGTGAAGTATGAGAGTTCCAGTCCCTCCCCGTCCTCCCCAACATTTCGTGTGGTCAGTCTTTTCCGTTTTAGTCATTCAGGCATCACACTGTGGTCTTAATTTGCATTTGCTTGATGACTAATGAACTCCTACCATGTGCTTATTTAGATTTTTTTGAAGGTAGCTCCTCCCCTCTTCACTGCCCTGTGGCTTTCAACCTCCATTATTTGAAAAACTCTTGAATAAATGTGCAAGGGCAACACTGATAGCATAATCTACTAGAACTATTAAGAGCTCTGCAAGTACAAAAGCAAGCATGAACTCAGCCTCAGAACCCCTCCCTTAACTTTCATTTCCCAGGACTGAGCAGCTAAGGACATGCTTGTCTTCCGAAGAAGCTAAGATCGTGGCTGACCTGAGATCAGAATGCTTGCCGGGGAAGAGGGGGTGGTATCTTTTTTGTTTATTTATTTAAAGTAGGCTCCATGCCCAATGTGGGACTCCAACTCACAACCCTGAGATCAAGAGTTGTGTGCTCTACCAGCTGAGCCAGCCAGGCGCTCCAAGGTCAGAATGTTAATTCTGGTTAAATCTGGTCGAGTGATCGTCTCACTGCTACCATATAAAAACCACCCACTATGCTCCAGGCACCCCACATACACAAAGCACATCTAAGTTTTTTTTAAGGTTTTTATTTTTAAGTAATCTCTACACCCAGTGTGGAGTTTGAACTCACAACCCCAAGATCAAGAGTCGTAGGCTCCACTGACTGAGCCAGCCAGGTACCGCCAGCATGTCTAATTTTTTTAAGTTATTTATTTACTTGAGAAAGAGAGAGAGAGAGACAGAGCATGTGCGTGCGCGAGTGGGGGGAAGGGCAGAGGGAGAAGCAGACTCCCCACTGAGCAGGGAGCCCAATGATGCAGGGGCTCCATCCTAGGACCCTGAGATCATGACCTGAGCCGAAGGCAGACGCTTAACCAACTGAGCCACGCAGGCGCCCAGCATGTCTAATTTTTATAATTGCCCTATAAGGTTATAGGATCATCTCCACTTGGTGGACTCTGAAAATCAGAGACGTAAATTCCTTTGATAACACCACACAGCTACATCTCCACACACACGCACACAACGGGATAGAATTTAGCCATAAAGAGCAATGAATGCTACACTTTGCTACCACACGGATGAGCCTCAGAAACTCATGCTAAGTGAAGGAAGCCAGACATAAAAGGTCACATACTGTGTGGTTCAATGTGTATGAAATATCCAGAATGGGTAAACCTGTACCTACCGACAGATAGCAGACTAGTGGTTGCCAGGGGCTGGGGGAGGGGTGAATGGGGTTGTCTTCTGGGGTGACGAAAATGGTTTGGAACTAGATGGAGGTGGTAGTTGCACATTATAAATTTATTTTTTCAATTAAAACATTTTTAAAGATTTTATTTATTTGAGAGCACGCATAAGCTCGAGCCGGGGGAGGGGCAGAGGGAGAGGGAGAGGGACAAGCAGACTCCACACTGAGCCTGGAGCCCGACACTGGGCTCAATCTCATGACCCTGAAATCATACCAAGAGTCGATGCTCAACCGACTGAGCCACCCAGGCGCCCCCATCATAAATTTAACCAATGCCACTGAGTTGTACACTTTAAAATGGCTAATTTTATGTTATGTGAATCTTGCCTCAGTAAGATTAAAATAGCAACAACTCCACCCTGGAGTGTCTTCCACATTGATGAGCATAATTTTAACATTAGTGATTTAGTCCTTTGGATAGTGAAGCCTCCAGCACCTGGGCCCAATCTTTTCTCCCCCAGAGAATCCCCCATGAGAATTCCAGGGTGGAAAGGGAGGAAACAGCAACATGGCTGAGAGGGCGGGCACTGGAGTCAGGCTGCCTGAGTTCGATTCCAGGCACCTCCATTCCCTCATCTAGAAAATGGGAATGATAATGTTACCAACCTTGTGGGGTTGCTCTGAGGACAGAACGACATCATTCATGTAAAGTATCTGGGCAGGTGTCATGTCTATTCATTAAGCTGTATTGTTAGGGCAGGCCACCTTCCCCTACTATCAGCCATACCATAAATAT
Organism: Ursus maritimus; assembly: GCF_017311325.1. Classification (NCBI taxonomy): domain Eukaryota; kingdom Metazoa; phylum Chordata; class Mammalia; order Carnivora; family Ursidae; genus Ursus; species Ursus maritimus. Next base: position 26,613,392 of record NW_024424675.1, on the reverse strand, counting down.
TTATTGAGCACCTACTATGTGCCCAGCACTCTTCTAGGCCCTGGGGATTCAACTAGGAGCAGGAATAACAATAAAGTTCCTTTCTTCTTGGTGCTCACATTCCAATTGGGGTGTAAGACAACAGACAAAGGAAGTAAAATACCTAGTATGTTCACTGTTGGTATAAGCTAAGGAGAAAAAAATAAGTGGGAGAATTTGAAACTGGCTGGCTGGAGAAGGCTTCCCTCCGTGCCGACCTGAGGGAAGTGAGGAGTATCCATTTCCTACTGCCGCTCTAACAAACCTCGTGGCTTACACAACACAAATGTCATACTTTACAATTCCTGAGGTCAGGAGTCCAAAATGGGTCTCACGGGGCTGAAATCAAGGTGTTAGCAGAGCTGTGTTCCTTCTCGAGGCTCCAGGCAGAATCCATCCTCTTGCCTTTTCGGGCTTCTAGAGCCCCCACCTCCCTTGTTTGTGATCCCACATTCTTCTACCTTCTCCTTCTGTCATCACATAGCCTTCTCTTTGTTTTTCCTGCCTCCTTCTTCTCCTTATAAGGACATTTGTGATGACACAGGGCCCACCTCAACCATCCAGATCCCATCTCAAGATCCTTAATCACATCTACAAAGTCCCTTTGCCATGAAGGTAACTAGTCACAGGTTCCAGGGATTAGGATATGGACATCTGTGGGTGGCCCATTATTCTGTCTACCATATGAGACATGGTACCTAAAAGTGGGAACAGCAAGTTCAAGGGCCCTGAGGCAGGCTCCTCTGGCATGCCTGAGGAAGCTGTTGACCAATGAGGATGCAGTGGAGCGGACAGGGCAACATGACCTCTCGCAAGGGCAGAAAGGTGAAGGAGGTGGAGTGGCTCTTGCAGGCCCTTGTGGGTCCCAGTGCGGACTTTGACCTTTCCATGAGTGAGCTGGGAGAATGTGAGGGACATGGTACTATAGGTTTTACCAGGACCACTCGGGCTGCCATGTGGACAAAGGACTACCCATGAGGAGGCTGCTGCAGCATCCAGGTGAGAGGCTGGGGGCTGGGCTGAGGCAACAGAGGGAAGGGGTGAAACAGGTCTCATTCTGGATTTTGAAGGTCGAGTCACAAGAAACCACTTAAGAATCAGAAGTGGAGAGGTGTTGCAAGAGAGGAGTCAGGGATGAGTCCGAGGTTTTTGGCCTGAGCAACTGGAAGAATGAAGACGCTCTTTAAGATGGGGACAGCCACAAAAAGCTCAGACTTGGGACTGCTGATGAGAAATCAGGAATTTGCGCCAAGACGTGTGTTGGGAACCCAGCTGGAGAGAGGAGCAGGAAGTCAGATATGCGCATCTAGAGCTCAGTACGGGGGTCTGGAGGGATTTGTTTGGGAGACATCAGCAGGTATGTAGGTGGAATTTAAAGCCAAGAGCCTGGATGAGAGCTCTGAGGGATGTGTGCAGAAATAAGAGGACCGAGGATGGAGACCTGGGGCCCCTCTGATGAGGGGGAGCCAGTGATGCGGGAGGAAAACCACATGAAGGTGGGGTCCTGGCAGTCAAGACAGAAAAGGCTGCGAACTCTGTCCACAGTAAGCATGGCACGAGGAGTTGGTGGAGCAGAAGATGACCCTCTCACTTCCGAGGGCTCTTCTCTGGCCAACAGCCTCCAAGGGAGACGATTTAAGGTAGTTGGACCTGAGGCAGCCTTGTTCCTGTGAGCCAGAAACTGTCTCCCCTGCAGGAGGCTGGAGTAGGTCCGCTCCAGAGATCTGCCCCCACTCTCCATCCCCACTCTCCCAGCATGATTTGCCTCTGGTCTCACCTCCAGCCAGGCTTTAAGACTCCATTTGGTCACCTCCCCTCTGCCAGGTGTGTGCTGACCACCCAGACGGAGCTGGGTGTCCCTCTGCTCACCTCCCACAGGATCTGCTGCTCCCCTGTTGGACAACTCCCCACCCCAAGTCTCTTTCCGTGTCTGAGTCTCCCACGGGGCCAGGCGCACTGGGCCAGGCAAGCGGCCTCCTTTCTGCATCCCGGGCGCCTAGCTGGTATGCAGCATCTCACGGGGCTCTCATTAAACATCCGGCCACGCCTGGTCCTGCTCCGCCAAGGCTCCAGCCCCTCGACTTCCCAGACCTTAGCGGGGCCCCTGACACACCGCACATACCCACACTCGCTGAGTATTTGTTCAGTACCAAGGAAAGGGCCGTGGACTTGGGCCCAAGCCCGACTTCTGGCACTCTGAAGTACTTCGGGCTTCAGTCTCCCATCTCTAAAATGGAAGTGATGCAGGCTCCTCACTCTTTGTGACGACATTTGGGGAAGTGTCTGGCACGCTGAAAGCAGCCCGGCAAATCAGAGTTACCAGAGCTCGAGGCTTTTCCTTGGCAGCTGACTCAGGGCACGTGACCGGACCTGCGAGACCCACCCCACGCCACATGAGGCCTTCTAGCTGGTTTTTTTCAAGCTGCTTGGAGGACAAGCAGCGTCTTCCTCTGGCAAATGGGAACTGGGGAATGAGGGGGGCCCAGCCCGGGTGGAAACTCTCACACACGCATGGACCTTCGCGAGTGTTTCCAATGACTAAGGGCCGCATGAAGCGGTCGGGTGGACCCTTCCTGAAACCCGTCCCGGAATGGCTCGGCCTGCAGCGCTGCTTGGACCGTCCTCGGCCCTACTCTCCCACTTCTCTGCGGGGAGCCAGTTCCCGGCACCCAGGGCAGGGCCCCGACCCCCCCACCCCCCGCCCCGCCCTCAGCAGCAGATAACACGCAGGAGGCTGCACGGGAGCAGTTTATTGACATTTACTTGCCCAGATGACGTTTCCTCACTGTTCTGGGGTTGAAAGAAATGGGGGGGGAGGTGTACAGATGGAAGCCAAAGGGCACACGCAGAATGTGCCAAGACGGGTTGAAAAGAGGTCGGTCTGAGATGGACAAGCCCCCCATTTCAGAGCCTAAGAAAGTCTGGGCCCAAGAACATGCACTCATACAGCCCACTCCCTTCCGTCTGCCAGCGGAGAAGCAGGCGTAACCCTGGCTGGCTTTCCCGCGGGCTCTCCAGCCAGCTTCGGACCTGGCTGTTGCACCCGAGGGACCACCTACATCGCAGTGGCCGTGGCGTCTTGACCTAAACACACGGGGACGACCTGGCCTGGCTCCATCTGCGCAGCAGACACTAAGGCGGCTGATCAGCAGATCCGCAGCGCACACGTAACGGCAGGGGCGGTGCTTGTCAGCATGAGATCACGACTCTAAAATGTAGTGGAAATCCACAAGTGGGGGACTGAAGGCTGGCCGTGATGATTAAGTATGCAAATGTCACTCTGAGCTGACCCAACTTCTGAACAGACAGACCTCTTACACAGCCTCTGCACACACGCTGTTTTAGTCCCTTGGCTCTACACTGTCACGGAAGCAGAAAGAAGAGGAAGTGGTGGGCTGCCCAGCTGGGGCCTGGGGACCATCATGATTGTCCAGATCTCTGTGGTCAGACAGCGGCCCAGCCACTTCAGCCCTGACCCTGGGACGACTGAGGAAACAGGACGTTGAGTCCCAGAGGGCTGCCCCCGAAGGCCCCTGCCCCACCCGCCTGGCTCTGCAGGTCCCCTCTTCTACCGCTTCTTCTTGGCCTCCTTCTTGGGCCTCTTGTTGGCGGAAAGAGCAGCAGCCTTGGGTTTCCTTGTCACCTCCGCGCTTCTGGGCTCAGAGGGCTCTGCCTCCTGCGTGGCAACAGAAAGGAGAGTCCTGTTTAGACGAGTCGAGTCTGACACCAGCAAAAACGAGATCGTTGTCTGAAGGGGGCTTTGCAAGCTAAAGCACACAGCCCCAGAAACACCAGGGATGGGAACCATCACTGCTGGGACCCGGGAGCCTCAGCTTGGCAGGGCTGCCCCCAGGGAGCAGGGAAGTCTTCAGCGAAGAATAAAGAAAGATGCCCCAAGGGAGGAGGCAACCTTTGGAGCCTCAGAGGCCTGGGTGGAATTTAGGCCCAGCCAAGTGACCTGTGGGCAACTCACTTCCCCTTCCTGGGTCTTGGTTTACCCACCTGGGAAATGGAAATAGTGATGCGAGCTGTGGAGGGCTGATGGGAGGAGGCCAAGATGCATGGAAAGCGCCCAGCGGCTGCGGCTGCACCCAGTGGCCGGCTGCTCGCCCCACGCACGTACCAGCCAGAGTGCAGGTGAGGAGCCGGCTGTGGGGCAGACCCACCGTGGCTCGCTCTCCTTCCGGCCCTGCTGTCCTCCTTCTCCCACTCAACCCACAGCATGCCAGGGCTGGGAGGGGTGTAGAGTGCTGGCCCACAGCTGGGCCACCACTACACTGTGTTCTGTGGGGCCGGGTGGAGGCACCCTGTGGAGGAGGGCAGAGGGCAGCCTTGGGGCAGAACTCCAGACTCGCCCTACAACCCGGGCAGCCCTGGTTTTTCTGTGTGTCCTGTTCCCTGTAAGATTTGGTTTATGCAAAGGCTCTGCTGCTTTAAAAACAGGTCCAAAACCATAGACCCAGCCCTGGCCTTCACTGCACGGTGAAGACAGTCCCGGGAAAGGGACTCAGCCTGCCACAGTCACAAAGAATCATGTCAGAGAAGACTCTGGAAGGGACTCAGTCCTATCAAGTGTTCCCCCACCCCCAGGGGATAAGTCCCACTGTGCCTTGGTCAGGCAGGATGTGAGTGAGGCGTGTCTGGCCTGGAGACCACTGACCACAGCCCCCGGCCTCCTCCGGCACCCAGGTGGAGTTCACTTGGCACAGTGTTTATTTTTAAAAATCTGAGCCAACAGGTAGATTTCCCATTCAACCTAGACCCCTAGCTTTTCTTGAAAACATTAAACGCCTAGCAATGGCAGCCCCTCATCTCCTGGTGGAAGAAACGGGATGGGCAGTGGCTGCCCCTTTACTCAGGTGCCCACACCCCTCACGGCTCCAGCACAAGAGTAAGGAAATGTTTCTTGGTACCTGTGTTCTTTTATTTAAAATGGGAAAATAAAAAGCAGATGAAGAATACTAAGAAGGAGCACACTTCTGGAAGAGAAAAATATGTCCTCGGTTGAATTGGCCGACTCCCAGCTTGCAGTTTGCTCTGCTCTCTGTCCTTCCCTGGCCCTGCACCTCAAGCTCTGGGGCGACAGAAGAGGCGTGATGGCGGCTGGAGAGGGGCCGTCCACACCGATGTGGGCCTACTCCAGAGGTCTGTCAGCTCCCTCTTATCAGCCACCGTTGCTGCCACTCCACCCCGCCAGCCCGCCAGCCTGCCAGCTGAGACACCAGATGTAAAGGCCCCGCCCAGTCCCAGGTACCCACGGGCGATCTTCCCAAGATAACCAGGGGGCGGGCCCCTCCCCTGGCCAGATCTCCTATGGTAGCGCTGGACGACCTCAGCCTGTCAACTTGGGCCGATACTTTAATGTAACTTGGTCCAAAAAGAAAAAAAAAAAAAAAAAAAAGGAAGAAAGAAAAAAAAAAGAAAGGAAGACCGTTAGCCCATTAGAAAGACAAACAAACAAAACAGAACCTCAGAGGGGCCAGCGTGTCAAGTGCACAGGCTGAGCACCCCCCCACCCCCAGCGCAGAGCACAGCAGGAAGGCTACTGTTTAAGGCAAACCCCACAGGGCGCAGTCTTTGGGAGATGTCAGGAGCTGGAAACTGTCCCCAGTGCAGTGCCTCTGAGGCCAGTGCAAACCGGTCAGTCCCTGAGTGCCCGAGACAAACAGGCCCTGATGGGATGAATGGTTTCCGCACAGGGAACTTGCCAAGCCTGCCAGGCTCTCCAGAGCTCCCGAACCTCTAAAAGCTGGTGCCCCCTCCACATTCAGGGGGGTCCAGTTCAGAATCCACAGGGACGGTGACACCCGCCTGCCAGCCCCAGGGCCTCCCTCACTCTACAGACCCTCTCTTAGGTGCCTTATCCATGCCAGTACCTCTCTGACCTCTCTCCTGAGCAGACGTTTTCCTGACCCAGCTATCTGTCAGACAACCGGGACCGGCGCCCCCCAGGCACCTCCAACTCCACTGTCCCAGACCAAGCACAGCCCCTTCTCTAGCAGGCCAGGTCCTCCTCCCCACCTGTAGGCACAGCCACCACAGTCCCAGTGACCCCACCCCCTCTCCTCCCAACCGTCCAATCAGGCACCAGATTCTGGGGATTCAACCCCTTCTACCTCTTGACTTGGTCACTCTCTCCAGCACCAAAGTCCCTACATCAGTTCCTCCACTGCTAACTGACCTCCTTGCTCTATGCCATGTCTCATGCAGAACCCCCCCCCGCCCACCTTAAACCTTCTAGGGGCTTTCTATCTCCCACAGCCTCATGCTTCACACACGAGATGGCATCTAAGGAGGCCACATCTCTAGCTTCTTCTGGGCTCTTCTCCAGACCCCACACTGGGTCAGCTGCCAGGGCTTCTGCTGGTGACCCCTAACAAGAGGAGCACCCTTCTTGGCCACCCAGCAAACCCCTCCCTGTGGTTTGGCCCAGCTAAGAATGCACTCCTACTCACTGCAGGGCACATCCCTTCCTCTACCCCTACCTCCCACCCCCGGTACTGAGGAACAACATAGTGCCACATTACATGCCACCAGTTACACTTTCTCCTGTTGGTCTCCCCTACTAGCCTGTGAGCTCCTTGAGACAGCTTCAATCGTCAATGAATAAATGAATGAATGAATGAATGAATGAGTAAATGAATATGGAAGATCAGGCAAGATCTCCCATAACCATGGGAACTTTTTGTCATCATGGAAAAAAAAACACTTAAGGGCTCCTGGCTGGCTCAGTTGGTGGATCGAGTGACTCTGGATCTTGGGGTCATGAGTTCGAGCCCCATGGTGGGTGTAGAGATGACTTAAATAAACATTTACATATATATATAACACTGAGGACTAGGTCTCACTTTTCCCATGGGCACAGAGGACGCTAGCAGATGTCAAACCCAATATACATTCCCTAAAGTATGGCTCGGCACAGCCACCAGTAACAACAAGAGCCACAACGGCTGTATGTACACTGTGCCAGGCCCTGGGCTGTGTGGTGTGGACACATCTTATTTTAGCCTCACGAAGTACCATGCTGAGCCCCACGGTACAGACGGAAGAAGAAACACTCGGAGAGATTATGTGACTTGCCTAAGGTGCCATTTGGTGAGCGGCAGAGTCAGGATGTGAACCACAGCTCTTACTGGTTATAGGGTCCCAGATGGCCTAGGGACCTCAGGGCTAGAGACCGAGAACCCGAGTTAACTGTGAAATCCACTCTCTATTTAGCAGCACCCAGACCCACAGGCTGCACAGGGGGAATGACAAGAACGGCCCGTTCTACGTTCTGCCGATGGGTCATTCGGGCCGCTTGTTTGTGACTGCGGTTCCAACAGGAGTCAGGAGAGCGGGTTAGCGCTCCTCGCGCCGGGCTTTGTTTCTTACAGCCGAAGGCAGCTCTCTGTGGGTGTGTGTGCATAGTACAGTCATCGAGTCATCTGAGCATATTATCTGTCTCCTCCTCACCCCAGACCTCCTCCTCCCTTCCCCACCTCAGTTTCTGGCATCGTCCCTCACCCAGTTACCCAAGCTAGAAACCTCCAAGTCATTTCTGGGTTCTCACGTTCCCTTGTACCCCCACATCCAATGTGCCCCAGCTCCTGAGCATTCTACTCTCCAAGGGGCTCTCGACTCCACCCGGCCCCTCGACACACGGTACTGTGCCCAGGCCAGACCCCACAGCCCCCCGCTGCCCCCACATTCTCCTTGCCATCCGCCCCACTGCTTTCAGTCTATTCTAAAACAACAGTCCTGACCATGTCTGTCTGCTGCTTTAAATGTGCTTCTGGTCCGCCACTTTGTAGGAGACAAATTTCTAAGAGCTTCCCTGTGGCCCCCAGGGCCACTCCACTCCGGCACTGGCCCTGCCTCCTGGCTCGCCCCCTCGTGCAGCCCACTCTGTCCCGCCGGGCTACCGGCCCACCGGTATTGCCCACATGCTTTGTTCCCTTTCCTGCTCTGCCAAGGTTCCCAGACCTCCCACCTATCCGCGGGCGCCCAGTGGATGCGGTTCTGTGCCAGGCGCCACGGGGTTATGAAGAGAACACACGCTTAGCAATGTGCACCAAACATCCACTCGCTGAGCCTGCATCGCCCTAACGAGCCAGCCACTGTGAGCCCGTTTTACAAGCAAGGAAACTGAGGCTCACTGAGTCTCAGTGACTGGTCCATCGGGGTGCAGTCGAGTTCCCCCCCAGCTGCAGGGAAGCAAAAGCAGCTCTTACGCACATGATTCAGATGCTGGCGTCCTAGCCACAAAGAGCTGTAGCTCCAAATTCCTAGCCAGCAAGAACGACTCTGAACGAATGGCTGACTTATAATTTCTCCTCAAACGCATTCTGCTGGGACAAGGTAGGGAGACTCCAAGCACTACAGCCCCACCTTCAAATCCAGGAACTCCGAGCCTCCTCTGAAGCCAGTTTTAAGTTTCCTCGGCAATCACGCCGTTGGGAGTAAACGAAAACGTCCCCCGCCAGGTGGTGCCTGGCTCTGCGGAGGCTCCAGTCCTCTGTGGACACGGGCCTCATCAATAATGAAGCAGCTCCACAGCTGCTTACGAGGCCAGAAAATTGCTGCTATTCATCAGATTCAAATAATCGAATCTGTGCCACAATGCATCCAATCCCTTCCAGCAGGGAAAGCATTCAGAATTTTATGATTTCCACTATACAGCGTGGATTCAGTCTGATAAATCAGAACAAAGCATCATTCCATACAGACCAAAACCATTCTTTCCTCTCAAGCAGTCCAGGGAAAGAAAACCACTGTGCTATGTGCACGTACCCTCACGCACCTTCTCTCACGCAATCCCCAGGATCTCTGGGCTGGGAGCGCGTGCCGTCCCTCTACAGCTCAGGACCTAGGCTTAAGGACGTGAAGGGTGGGCCACACTCAGACCAGGTGTACCCAGGACTGATGCTCCCGTCCGTCCTACTGCGTGCTCTCGTCCCAGGCCCTGGGCAGGGTAGGGGCTGAGAAGACCTTGCAGAGGTCGTGCCGGCACGGCCCTTGAGAGGAGGATGGGACTAGCTGGAACAGGGAGTGGGGGAGGCTGTCCACGTGGGCTCCGAGAGGCGAACGAAGACACGGTGTCCAGGACGCGCCTGGCAGCCAGGAGAACTGTGATTACAGAGAACAGCCTTGGGACTGCAGGCCCTTCCCACTGGCTGGCCTGTGGCTGTCTGTGTGTCCGGCGGTCTCTCCCATGAGACGGGACACATCTCGAAACCATGTTTAGACCGTCACCCTGCCCACCACACAGCAATCTCTCCACAAGGGCTCGTTAAGTAAAAAACACCCTGCAGCCCAATTCAGCTGCAAACTGCTCCCAAGCTTAAAAAAATACCGGGCAGAAACTGCAAAGTTCGTTCTCCGAGCCTGTCTCCTGAGGTGTTGAGAATAGGTATAATATACACTTGCCCGAGTTAATTATTTACTCTGGCAGCCTCAGACAGAATTTTCCAACAGGGTCCTGAACTTCTAGGCCACTGCCGGGAAGGCTCCATCCTTTTCAGGGCTCCAACACTGCAGAGCTTTCTAGCAGACAGCGAAGCCTATGTGGGCATCACACTGAGAGCCACCACTCTTGCTATTCTGGGGAGTTCCACTGGGTCACAATGCTGGGCATCAGCTGTCTGTCTGCCCAACCCCCCTCCCATGGGGGCTCTGCCCCTTCTCGGTCCCATGTGGTTCTAGGGGGGACTCTCAGTCACTGTGGCCACAAGTGTGGCCAGTTAAATGTGGCCCGGCCAGAAACGGTACCACTGCCCCTTCCCACCTATGGGGCAAGGTGCAAGCATGTGGTCAAGCCAGAGTCAAGCAGAGACCTTCCATGAGACCTGGAAAGTGAGCATAGGCAGAGAGATGGTTTCTCTTGCTTGTAAATGATGAGCAGTAAGGAAGCAGACAGGGGCCGCTGCAGCCATCTTCCAGACACATGGCGAGGGCCTACGAATGAGGCCAACACTCGCAGGGAAGCCAGGAGACGGGGACAGAGCCCTGAAGACCTTTAGAGCCTCTGAGCCCAGCTGCGCCTTGAAATTCCCAGTTCTAAGAACCAATACAGTTTCTTTCCAGTGAAACTGCTGGAGGTGAGTTTCGGAACTTTCAACAGAAAGAGTCCCCATTACTGCAAGAAGAGACTGTGGCGGTCCACACAGAGACAGCAGAGTGCGAGCGAAGGTACCAGCAGCTGCAGAGATGTGACATATACATGTGAAGAGATGGGAACAGTCAGCACCCGAACTCTAGGGGAATCTGTGATTCACTCCAGATGAACCACTATGATCTGCTTCGTGAGTCTCTGAACTAAAAGTCAACACCCACTTGCTTCGGGTTAACTGGATCAGCCTTCTGTGAAGAAACTGATCCAAAAGAGGCTGGGAGTAAGCTCCGGCAGGCTTCTGGGAGAGGGGAGAGGGGCTGCCTACCTATATGTCCTCACTACCCATTCCTTAAACTCCTGGAATTTGGCCCCCGCCTCATCAAAGAACCACACCCCACTCTCAGAACAGCTATAGCCTATCTTCCCAGAAGATACGCCTGAGCATAAAAACATCACATTTTTGTTCACATTTTCAGGGAGCATGCAGACTTCTGAAGCCTATCCAAGGAACCCCTAGGGATTCAGGAGCTGTTAAGAACTTTGTTCTACTGAAGCCAAACTCCGGGGGAGAGCAGCCTTTCCTCGGTCGCTCCGTAGCCCTTGTTGCACCGTCTCTGTGGGGACCGGGATGGACATGTGCTCTCCTCAAATGACGGGGGTTTCCTGGGAGACGGCAGGCCCCTCTGCCCGCTGCTCTGCCCTGTCTTCTGAGAGAGCCACCCGAACGGAGACCCCAGCTTTGTCTGCACAGCACCCCTGCTCCTTTAGGACGTGGCCTGCCCCTCCTGCCACACGGGCCCTAGCTGTCCCAAGCTGGGTCAGCTACAGTTCCTTCCCTGGGGATTCTGGAACTGAGACCAAGCAAGAAGGCAGCCTCCAGACACTGCAGCTGAAAGACATACACTTAGAAGCTGTTAGCAGCCATGGTTCATCTCACCGCAGGGACCCCGAGCAGAGGAAGCAGGGCCCTGGTGAGAGAAGTGAAAGACAGGAGGCAGACAGGGAGTGGGGACCGAGGTGATGCAGATGGTGAGGGACAGGGTCCTGGTCGCCACCTCTTCCAGAGGCCCAGCTGCACCCCTGCTCTGGGACGGCACCTGCATCTTTTCGGTATACTCACACTGCACAGAAGCTACTTCAAGCAGGTCAGGAAGGCCCCAAGTTCAGGCCTTCCCCGACTCTTAATTTCCCTTGAGAAACTCAGCAACTCACTCTTCGGGTTTCCAGTAGTAAAGCCATGTGGATAAAATACTCTCCTGGTCTCTATCCCCAACTTCTCACTGGCTCCCTTTTTCCCACTTGGATGTCTTGCTATTATTTCAAACTTAACACATGTAGAACTGAATGCCTCCTACCCTCCCAAAATTGGGCTGTGCTTCAGAGAAATAGTCTAAAGACTAGACCAGTGGCTGCATAATAGAATCACCCGGGCACTTCGAGTAAATACCAAAGTGGGCTACAGTGAACAACAGAATCCGAATCTCTAGGGGTGCAGTCCAGGCCTTTGAAAACCCCCTAGGCAGGTGCAGACAGATGGAAAATCGTGGACCAGCCCAAGGATTTCCCAGGCCCTTGCTCACAGCAGACAGCCATGATCAATTACTTTACCTGGAGCTTAGAAGCAGGCCCAGAATCCACCCGCTACAGCCACGACACAATCCATCAGACGTGGCACGAGGGATGACATGTATGTACCATCCTGGACTAGACAGAAATGGTGTAAGGATCTACTATCTCATATTTGAGAATCCAGCCTGCGAGAAAATGCTTGGATTAAGTGTGGCCCAGGCCTCAATCAGGGTCACACAAGTGTTTGTTTTCTCGGGTCTTGGTTTAATGAGGTGTCGACACGAACACGTTCTCATTTGGCTTAGGACTGAAAGGACTTTAGTTTTGATTTTGCAAATTGGTTCTTGCTCCCACTATGAACAGAAGGGGGTGGGGTGGGAAGCATTTGAATGTGTTCCTTTTTTCTTCCCTGATTACCCCCAAAAGAGCTTTCAAATAATCTGCTAAGTATTGAAGTACTGAAGTCATAAACTAGTTGCAAAAAATCGGCTTACTGGAACAACAGGAAAGACATTCTTTTGCTTTACAAAGGCTTTCCCATCATCTAGAGCCAAAAATATTATCTTCTGACCCAAAAAGCCACTAATAAACCTTGTTTCTATAGGCCAAGCAAGAGGGATGATTTTGCCCTAAGCAAATTGGCAAAGAGAGCAAGATTGTTCTCTGGGTCCTCCAACCCCCACTTCTACCCTCTCCCACCTCCTGGCACCCTCCACTTCCAGTAGCACCTTCCACTTCCCTCCTGCCCTCGGGCTGCCCGGGGTCCCCACCAGCTATCCCCACAGGTACCCTTCCTCCCTAAGAGCTCCCTGGCCCCAAGTAAAATCCCCTTCTTTGCTCCATCCCCATCCAAATTCCAAATCCCAGCTAGCTGCAGGCTCAGCCTCTCTGAGCACAGTCCCAGCACTCACCCTCTCTTCATGAGACTGTGCACAGAATACTGTGTTCCCTTCCATCTATCTGGGAGTGTGGGGAGTAAGAGAAGTCTGCCTTCTGGGGGCACACTGAGGAAAGCTGGCAGTAGAATCCCTGTATAACTGGGGGCCATTTGTTGGCCTGATACACCAATAAAAAGTTTAATTACCAGTACTGTATTTTTTGTTACTGATCCATTGAAAAGCTTAAACAAAACAAAACAAAAAAAAAGCTAAAAACAGTAAGTTTCAGTTATGAAGGCAATTCACTTATGTGAGCCTTATTCCCCTAAACTGCAAGATAAATTAAAATGAGATGGTATGTACTATATTTATATTTCAAAAGACGAGGCTGTTGTCCCAAATTAACTTCTAAATGGCAGAGAGGGAAAGTGGCGGAGCAGGCATATGGCTGAGCCCTTTGTCAACTCCCTGCCTCAAGAGGCCTCAACCCACTGTGCCACTAAGAACCTCAAAGAGATGAGTAAAAATCACCCCCTTTTTCTTGTTTGCTAAACGGACCCAGGCCTCTATGGCCAGCCTGGAAGGGTTAAGAACACAACAGGAGGTGAGGAGCAGCTTTCGAAAACGCCACACACCTCTGACTCTACATCTCTGCCTATAAAATAAAAACATTCATCACCTCCCTCCCTCGGGACTCGTAGCAGGCTTCGTCAGTGGCCAATGACAATAAAAATGGTTGTTAATACCCAATAGCATGCCGTGTCTGTGAGGACAGAGCCCCAGAGCACAGGGATTACGTTTTCAGAGTGTGATACAATTGTGCGTGGAAAAACTCCAATTGTGACCTCCTTCTCAAAATACCAGAATAAGAAACAGAGATGGACAGAACCCTCAGAGGCCATGAGTCTGCCCATGTTCACCAAGGTTTCCCGTGCCCTCAGTGGCTGTGCCTCCCTGCCCACCCCCAGCCCCCGCCTGCCCCCTACATGCTGGAGTGCCTTGGGGCTGCAGCCGGGGTCCTCTGCTCATCTCAGCCCATGTTCTCGCCCCGGAGACCTCGTCCTTGCCCGGCTTCAATTCCGTCTCAACTCCCACATGTTGGTCAGCACTCAGCCCGGACCCTCCTCCTGCTAGAGACCTGTGGATCCACCTGCTTACTTGGCAGAACCACCTGGATACCTTAAAGGCACCTGTCTCAAACTGAATTCAGCACACTTCTTCCCCAGCCCCACCCCACGCTGCTCCTTCCCCACGGCTCCCCACTGCATCAGTAAATGGCCATTATCCTCTCAGCTACATGGGCAGGGTCTCTGGGACACAGTCATCTCCAAGAAAAATGGATCTCCAGAATATGCTATATGTTGTTACGTGAAAAAAGAAACATGTGAAACTGTATTTGATAGTATGCCATCTTTTATGTATCAAAGGGGAGAATATTTATATATATATATAAATAGATAAATCTGTATCATTTTGACTTTGGGAGAAATATTGTACATAAACAGTTTATGTAATTTTTTAATTAAATCAAAATGGAAAAAATCCCTAAAATTTCAAAACAAGCTGAAGCAAATTAGCCTAACTGTATATCACAATGGGAGTATAACTATAAGAAGAGAAGAATTACTAAACCCAGTACTCTGACCATACATCCCTACTGGGATATATTCTAAAGCCAGAAAGAACCACAAAGAAATCTTATCTTTCACTCTGAGTCTTAGTAGTAAAAAACAATGTAGTTATTTTTAAATTATAATAAATATATTGTAAGTATATGGAATAGAGTCAATATAAAAAAAAAACCTTTTATCTTTAGAAAGGCCTACTTGCAAGGTTGGCCCCTGGCTGGCACCTGGGAAATTGGATTTTGGGTGGTTCCCACAATTCCCAGAACTGATAAGAGTGACTCACTGTACCTAAACCAATCAATATGGTTTATGCCACATACCTGCTTTCCTTCTGGAAGTCTGGAATTCTGGCCCATAAACAGAGGGTGCTTATGTGACCCATCCCCAAGAGAAGTCCTAGGCAATGAGTCTCAAATGAACTTCCCTGGTAATAATATTTCACACAACGTGATGAGGCTCCCCTTGAAACCATTTGAACATAAAAAAAAACTAAAAACTTATCAAATATATAAAAATATATGTTCAAGGGGTGCCTGGGTGGCACAGTCAGTTAAGCGTCTGACTCTTGGTTTGGGCTCAGGTCACGATCTCAGGGTGGTGAGATCGGGCCAGGTGTCGGGCTCTGTGTTCGTCGTGGATTCTGCTTAAGACTCTCTCTCCCTCTGCCCCTCCCTCCATCTCTCTCTCAAATAATAAATCTTGAAAAAAAAAACAGATATAAATATAAATAAATAATAAGTGTGTGTGTGTGTGTGTGTGTGTGTGCGCAAAATGATATGAAAATCAAAGCTTCGTTGGTCGAGACTGGAGGTTGCTGGAGTCCAAACTCACTGCTCTAAAAATTAATAAATGGAAAGAACCAAGCATTTATCCAGCCTTTACTATGAACAGCATTTCAGAATAACCATATAGGCAATGAGGAAAAGGTCGTCTTCGTTGAAGAATGCCAGCTAATAAATGCAGAAGGAAATATTGGAGCTCAGCAATGGATGCTGAAAACACTTAGGTGAAAAACTGGTGGGGATTTGTTAATAAAGGCATCAGCTAACACCACCTGAACCCACCGATCAATCCCGGAATCTCTAAATGTGTGACAAGCAGACACCACATGCTCATCAATGACATGTAACAGGAACTCCACAGCACCAGCTAGGAGGTATTCTCACCAAATAACCTTATCTGAGTTGACTCAAGCATCTAGATTGAACTTCCTATTGACAGGAAATACAGGGAACAGAGACACAGGTTAAATGACACTGCACAGAGGCAATCAGCTAAATCCTATAGACGACAATGACCTGCTTTCTCCAACAAATTAAAGTCAAGAGAAAAGGGAGGGTGGGGAGAGAGGGTGGTGGAAGGAGGTAGTATGCTACAGAATAGAGAGACCTATAGAATAAAGTCAAAGCAACAAAAAGCCAACCTGATCCTGTCAGTGTCTTAAAACCCTCTGGGCCCCACCCCCTCCCCTGGCTGCACCTTCATCATGGCCCTCTGTGCTCTGGCCACAGCCATCCCGAGACTTGAACTAGGGCCCTTGCAAATGCAGTTCCCCTGACCCAGGGTAAGACCAGGTCCTTCCCCTTGACATGCGCCCTCACACTGCCCTGGGCTTCTCATGGAAACCTGCGTATTTGTTTCATATCTGCCCTGCCCTTCAAGGACTAGAAGCTGTATGAGGACGGACACTACATCTTGCCACAGACTGACATGTAATAGGCAGTAAATAAAAATCTGCTTAATGCGTATGAACAAATAAAACACTGGTCATGTGGTTCAATGCCACAAGGCGGGAATCTGGCTTAGTCCCAACTGATCTTCTTTGCCATAGTATCTGTTTTTAGTACCTAGAACCCAGTCTGAGAAGCTGAGGCTCACAGGGAAGGACTCACCACCTCGTGGGACTTGGGAACAGGTACGATGATGGCCAGCACACAGATGAGCTGGAAGATGGCCCCCAGGAAGAGTCCGTACCGTAGCAGGTTCTCCAGGAAAGTGGGCTCGGGCACCTCGGGAGGTGAGAAGTCCAGGTCGGAGGCCATGGCCTCGGCCACCTGCTGCCTGTGGTCTTCTCTGATTCACCACTCTCCAGAGACAACTTCTAAACATAAAGGTTAAGTGTCATGTTTCTACAACGGACTTTTAAATGGTTCCACTTGCACAAACACACACATACTTGCAAGAATATACAAAGCGAGTGTGGTGAGATGTTAACAGTACTTGAATCCAAGTGGAAGATATATGGAGAGTCATTGGACTATTATTTCAACTTACTGTATATTTGAAATTTTTCCAAATACAAAGTTAGGGAAAACAAGTAAAGGCAAACACTTCGACAAAAATCTCTAAACAACATACATGTGAAAGCCTGCTACGTTTCAGGTTCTGTTCACATATTCATTTATTCCTCCGGGTATTCATTCAACAAATACCTGCTGAACACCAAGCACTGAAGAGAGAGAAGAGACATCTCCCTGCTCTCCTGGGGCCTGCGTCTCAGGGCAGCGGCTAACACCACATCCAGACGTGCTTTGCCAGCTGGTGACAACTGTTGTGAACAGAACTGACGAAGGGCACTGTTTTATTCTGTACAGGGTGACAGACAGGAGGGGCCCTCTGAAGAGATGGAAATTGAGTGGCAGAGCCATGAAGTGTGAGAGTGAGCCACTGGAACATCTGAGAGAGAAAAACAACTGTGGAGGCCCCAGGGCAGGGAAATGCATCCAAAATGGCCAGAGAAGAGCGCTCACGAAGGAGGGAAGACCAGGGAGCAGTGCGGGCTGACCCACTAGGACCCTGGCATTTCTGGATTGACTGAAGCCACCGAGGCTTTTGAGCAGAGAAGTGACATTATCTGACTTACATTTTAATTGGTGGGGAGAGGGGGTGAAGACAGACACAGTGGCCAGTGAGGCGGCCGCCACTGCCAGTAACCCGAATAAGAGATGCTGGGGACATGAATGACAGGGGCAGTGCTGGCCAGTGGTAGCAGGTCCAGCTTCAGCCAGCCTCTCCTTTCGCCAGGGCCCCCACTCCTAATACCCTGGTCAAGCTGAAAGAACTGCCTGTAGTTCTTCAAGAGCATGGGCTCTTTCAAAATCCTGGGCCTCTGCCCAGGCTGCACACTCTGCCAAGAATGCCCTTCTCCACTCTGACTGCTTGGTGAAGCCCCCACTCCACCTCCAAGGCTGAGCTCAAGTGTCACCTCCCCAGCGTGCCTTCCTTATTGCTGGCCTCCTACCCTGGTATGACTGAACCGCTTCCCGTCTACCACGGCGCCCACAAGTGGCTTCCTTCTGCCCACCACAACGAGAAAGGGGCAAACGGACTTTGGAACGCGGCCCACCTGACTCCAAAGCCTTCTGTGTTTTCGGAGATCTGTGCCACAATGCGATTTCCTGCTAAATCTGAGCTATCCAATATGGTGGCCATGAGCCACATGTGGTTATCGGGAGTTGAAATACAGCTGGCCCAAACTGCGATGCTTGTTAAGTTAAATACACACTCAAGTTAGGGCACAGCAGGAACATCAAAATGTAAAGTATCTCACTAATGATGTTTTTATATTGATTACATGTTGAAATAATATACTGGATTAAATTGTGTTAATTTCACCTGATCTTAAAAAAAGAACAAAATTGGAGGATTTACTTTCTGATTTCAAAACTTACTAGAAAGCTACAGTAAGCAAAACAGTGTGGTACTGGGATAAGGGTACAGACTAATGGAATAGAAAGCTCAGAAATAAACACTCACATACGTAGTCAACTGATTTTCAAACAAGGGTGCCAGCATCATTCAATGGGGAAGAACAGTCTTTTCAACACATGGTGCTGGGAAAACCAGAGATCTACTTGCAAAATAATGAGGCTGGAACCTTACACCATATACAAAAATGAATTCAAAAATGAATCAAAGATCTCAACTGAAGAGACCAAACTATAAAACTCCCAGAAGAAAACATAGGGGAAAATCTTGGATTTGGCAATGATTGTCTTAGACAGGATACCAAAAGCAAAGGCAACAAAATAAAAAATAAATTGGACGTCATCAGGATGAATTTAAAAATCGGTACATCAAAAGACACTATCGAGAGAGTAAAACTACAAACTGGAGAACAGTGGTTAGCACCGAATTACCACGTGACCCGGCAACCGCACTCCTAGGACATATCCCAAATAACGAAAAGCAGAGGCTCAGACAGGTACTTGTGCACCAGTGTTCACAGGTGCATTCACAACAGCCAAGATAGCAACAACCTAGAGCCCATCAAGAGACGAACGGATTAACAAAACGTGGCGCATATGTACAAAGGAATGCTATTCAGCTATTAAAAGGAGCGCAATTCTGACACCCGCTACAACATGGATGAACCTTGAAGACTTGATGCTAAGCGAAATAAGCCACAAAAGGGCGAATGTCGTATGCTGCCACTTGTAAGAGGTACCCAGAACAGGCACACACGTAGAGCCAGAAATTAGATATGGGTTAGCAGGGGCTGGGGGGGGCGGGGGGAGTGGGGACTTAGTGTTTAATGGGGACACTGTCAGTTTGGAATGCTGAAAGACTTCTGGAGATAGACAGTCATGGTGGTTAGACACCACTGTGAATGCCACTGAACTATACACTTAATGGTTAAAATACAAGAAAAAAACGGTTAAAATGGTAAATTTTATGTTACGTATATTTTTCAATAAAAAAATTAACCTTTTTCTGCTTATTTTTTAAATGTGGCTTTTAGAAAATGTAAAATTACACACATGGCCTGCACTGTATTCCTAGCCTTGGGCTAAAGAGAAGGTTCTAAGACCTTTCTCCACAGTGGCACTGCAGTTTCCCTGCTTTGCTCCATTGTCAGAGGAGTGACAAAAGGGTAGCAGAAAGACCTTCTCAGAAAATAGTGGGGGGGCGCCTGGGTGGCGCAGTCAGTAAGTGTCTGCCTTTGGCTCAGGGCGTGATCCCAGAGTCCTGGGATCAAGCCCCACATCAGGCTCCTCCGCTGGGAGCCTGCTTCTTCCTCTCCCACTCCCCCTGCTTGTGTTCCCTCTCTCGCTGGCTGTCTCTCTCTGTCAAATAAATAAAAATCTTTAAATAAATAAAAAATAAATAAATAAAAAAAAGAAAACAGTGGGACTCACGCAAATGCGTACTCTGTCCCCTCTGACCTGGACACTTGGGAAGATCACATGCCTGTGCCAACAGGGTGGCCACTTTCACATCACTTCTGCTTTTCCTGGGAGCCACCTTCAAAGCCTGGGGCCTCTTTGGGGGGAAAAAAAAAAAAAACCTCAGAGCTGGCAGATCTTCACCCTCCCAGGAAGGATTTGACTTCTGGAAAGAACCCAACATCATCTGAATCCAAGTGTGGTGAATCAGGTGGGGCCTCGAGCTCGGGAATACCATTTTTGGTCAAATACAAGGTATGACGACGCTCAGACACAGGCAGATTGTTTGGGGTGGCTCACGAACTGGCCCTGAAGTGAATTCCAGGGCAGCCACGGGAACAGCTTCCCTGGAGGAAACGTGCTGCCCTGCCAGGAAACCAGCACGTGAACACCAAGGTGTTCTCGTTTCTTCACAGTGGCAGCTCACAACACATACATTTTTTAAAAAAATTTTTTTTAAGATTTTATTTACTTATTTGAGAGAGAGAGAGCATAAGCAGGGGATGGAGCAGAGGAAGAGGGACAAGCAGACTCCAAGCTGAGTGCGGAGCCCAACACGGGGCTTGGTCCCAAGGCCCCGGGATCACTACCTGAGCCGAAATCAAGAGTCAGAGGCTTAACCAACTGAGCCACCCAGGCGCCCCTAAAGTATACATTTTTACAAATGCCCTTGGTCCCAAGCTTTAGGCTTAAGGCTGTAACAAGCCTACTGAACTTATCAATACTTAGATTAACTAGTGTTACCAACAGCAACACTGTTATGAATACTTGGAATACAATAAAAAGATGGAGCCTGAGGGTAGGGGCAAAAAGCCTGACTCTCTCAGCAATTAGCTACACTTCAGGCCCATCTCTTGACCTCCTGGAGACTTGATAGTCTCATAAACCAAACAATAATATTTATTCAAAGCTATAATGCATTTAGCTTTTTTTTTAAATGGCAATAAGGCCATATATAACAAGAGCCATAAAAGTGATTATCTCCTTCGACTGAATAACTCACTTCCTAGAATTTACAGTAAGGAAACAATCAAAACAAGAAAAAGGCTTCAGGTACAAAAAAGTTCACGGCAGTGCTATTCATGATGCTGAAAAACAGGAAGCAACTAAAGCATCCGACAATAAAGAGGCAGTTACCCAATTACGGCACGTCATGGCGTATTCCCCTTCATTAAAATGGCAAATATAAACAACGTATGTCAGGTCGGCGGAAAGTCCTTGCAAAATAGTTCGCTGAAAAGAGACAATTGTACGAACACTGTGACTGCAACCATGTATACACTTGGTGTCAATGCCCAAAGATTCAAACAGCCTAGGAAGATGTGAATCTTCGCCACTCAAGCAAGGACTCCCGTACTGGGCAGCACAGGTGTAACGGAAGAGTAGTTGTGAAAAGGTTCTGGAAAACATAAAATGCCCTACACAGGCCGGGTATGCTTTACAACTCTTATCTAGTTCTCTCTGCGCCCCTGCGCTTGACTTCCCAGCCTTCCTGCCAGTGTTTCTGGGTCTTCGGTTCCTGAGTACAGAAGTCACATGAGCCCTACTCATCCTGCAGATCTCAAGTGAGAGGCGGCTGCCCTCAGACTCCCTGTGCCAGCCTGTCTTCCCCACCCCCTGCCACGGCTGCAGCAGCGGCAACAGCAACCAGCGAACCATCGCCAGGTGTGCACCACACCTCACAGCGAGATGCTCTTCGCTTCGCAACCACCTGGGGAGGCGGGAATACTAATGAGGACGAGGAAACTGAGGCTTGGAGAGGTTACGTGGCCTGCCCCGGGACTACGTGGCTAATGAGTGGTAAAGACAGGCTTCAAACTGGTTGGCTCCTCCAGAGCCTGAGCTCTTCCCCACGAGGCCAATGGTTTTCAAAGTGCAGGCTGTGACCCATCAGTGAGCCACAGAAACCCCTTAGGCGGCTGCAAGCAGCACTTTTTCCTTTTAACTTCATTAGCCAGCACTTGATTTAATTAAATAAATGACAATAGAAAATATGACATTAGCGGGGCGCCTGGATGACTCAGTCGGTTAAACATCTGACTCTTGATTTCAGCTCAGGTCATGAGCTCAGGGAAGTGAGATGGCGCTCCAAGCGCAGAGCCTGCTTAAGGATTCTCTCTCCCTCTCTCTGCCCCTGCCCTCCCCCTCACCCACTCACTTGTACTCTCTCTCTCTCAGAAGAGGAAGGAAGGAAGGAAGGAAGGAAGGAAGGAAGGAAGGAAGGAAGGAAGGAAGGAAGGGGGGAGGGAGGGAAAATACCACATTAGTAAGGGTCAATACTGTATCCTGAAGCTTTTTTTTAGTTATATCCATTTACATCCAAGTATGTGTGCTCTGGGCCAAAATTCAAAATATATTTCTTATTATTTGAGAAATAAGGAGTCTGGAGTCCAATGTTTTTTACTTGTTCCACTATAAGGCCCTAGACAGCAGGAGCCCTGGGTCTGAGTTTGTTCCAGGGCCTGACTCAAATATTTGGTGAATGATGAAGCCTATGCCTATTTCCCACCTGGAAAGCAAGAGCAGATGCCTCAACCAACTGCTTCATTTAACAATGAGGGTAGGAGTGGAGAAGCACGGGGCTTGCTTAGGCTTTCCCAGTGAGTCAGGGCAGAGCTGACTATCCTGCGGTGTCTCTGGCCCCACGGTGAGCCAGACTTGCTTTAAGAGCAGAGGTTTTTATACGTTGGGGAAATCTCATACCCCTACCAGAATTTAATAAAAACTACTTACTCATCTATTATCAAACATGACAAATAATTTCATAAGGTGACTAAAACCCTTGAAGCTCATCCCTGAATGCCAGACTAGTGGTCTGAGACATTCATTCATTGGACACATATTTATTGAGCACCACTGTGTGTCAAGTGGTATTCTAACTCCCACCACGGAGTTTTCATCCAAATGGAGACACTCACACACATACACATGGAATATAATGTCAGAGCTGAGTATTATGAGAAAATATAAAGAGGGAGTACGGTTTTATATGAGGTGGTGAGGGGAGGGCCTCTCTGGGAAGGTGACGGTTCAGCAGAGGCAAAACGAAAGCACAGGAAGGAACGTCATTTAAATATCGGTTGGAGTAGTACCCCACCCAGGTTGGAGGAACGGCGGGGATAAGGTCCTGAGGCAGGAATGAGCTTTATGATCAAGGAGAACAGGAGAGTGAGCAAGCTGTGTAGGGCCAATAGGCCATTATAAGGCATTTGGCTTCTCCCCTGAGTAAAAGGGGAGCCACTTGAAGGTATTTAGCAAAGAAGATAACAGGGTCTGACTCATTTTAAAATGGTCCCTCTGGGGCACCTGGGTGGTTAGCCATTAAGTGTCTGCCTTTGGCTCAGGTCATGATCCCAGGGTCCTGGGATCAAGTCCCGCTTCGCGCTCCTTGCTCAGCAGGGAGTCTGCTTCTCCCTCTCCCTCTTCCTCTGTCTGCTGCTCCCCCTGCTTGTGCCCTCTCTCTTTCTCTCAAATAAATGAATAAAATCTTAAAAAAAAATACACATAAAATAAAACAGTCCCTCTGGCTGCCACTGTGTTGAGAACAGACTGCAGGGGGACAAAAGTAGGAGTGCTGAGACCAGTTAGGAGGCTGCTGAAACAGTCAAAAAAGGCCACCACTGGGGTGGCAGCAGTTGGGGTGGTAAGTTCTGGGGTTACGGGTATATTTTGCAAAGAGAGCCAATGGCATTGCTGAGGTGAAATCTGAAAGAAAGATGTTAAAAATTATCCCTGAAGGTGAAACTATTCTGTATGATACTGTCATGGCAAACAACAAGACATTAAGGATTTGTCAAAACCCACAGAACTTTATAGCAGAAAGAGTAAACCGTCATGTATGCAAATGTTTAAAAAAAATCATTTCGGAGGTCAGGGTATCCCAGGATGGAACACAGAATGTGACATTCTGAATCTAAATGTATTACAAATGCATTAAACAACGTCACTGAAAGGGCAGGGGAATCAGGTGCAGACCTCAGTTAACTCTGGAAATGAGTGCAGTCTGTAGGACTAAAGGTAAAAGGAACTGCATGTGTACAGTATTCTCTAGTGGATAAAGTTCCTTCCCACAGGCAGCAGAGGCTAACAATTCTGAAACCACTCTATATCCTGAAATCGAACAACTGAGTAAATGGATGGTAGATGGTGGGAGCTAGATTAGTCACAGATGGAGTAGGTGGTTACAGATAAGCCAGAGGAGGCTAGAATGATCCATGTGGAACTGATGAGAGTTGCACATACGAACTCATATTTAGCTTAATATAGATACAGGTGGTTACACAAAGAAATATGTATAGGTATGTGTATATATACAAGTTAGTATACACACATCTGTCTCTTGCACTGAGGGTCTAGAAGCATGGGCATCGCAGGAGCAATGATCACACCTAACAACCAAGTCTTGGTATTTAATACATTCTCCAATAAAAGGAAGCAAGGCTTTGGAGAAATGTTTCATTCTAGGAGTGAGGCATGAAATATACAAGATGAGCCTGGAACATAAAGTGTTAAAAAAAAGCGGGGGGGGGGGGGAGCCTGGGTGGCTCAGTGGGTTAGGCCACTGCCTTCAGCTCAGGTCATGATCTCAGGGTCCTGGAATCAAGCCCCACGTCTGGATCTCTGCTCAGCGGGGAGCCTGCTTCTCTCTCTCATGCTTCCTCTGTGCTCTCCCTCTCTCTCTAATAAATAAATAAAATCTTTAAAAACACACACATACATTCGCTGGGGCATGTCAAAGGGATAGGAGTGCCCAATGGCCAAAGCTGGTACACTTTGAGCAATAAAATATAGTATTACTGGATTATAACCCAAAGTATGAAGATAAATGTCTGAGCCCATACAGATATAAATAATTGAATAGGTAAATAAATAAATGGGAGAGAGTTGACAAATTTCCCATGGAGAATTCCACATAATTTACGTAGATACTCCGCCTTCAAGTGTGAAGCATGAGCCCACACTCTTAAGTGTGGGCTGCATGTAATGACTTTATTCCAAGACAACAATATGGAAAAGGGGAGTAAGGGAAGTAATTTTACAGTGGAAAAACTTGACTACTTCAAGCGAGTGATCCAGGTTAACATCAAGTGACAACTTATATTGATAGTATGTACCCTTGATGTGATGTGATGAGAACCGCACTTTACCTCTGTGGTTTCCCCCCCCCCCAAGCCCCTAACTCCCATCTAATCATGCGGAAAAAAAAACATCAGACAAATCTCAACTGAGGATCATTTTACAAAATATTTAACCAATAATACTGGAAACTGTCAAGTTGATCTAACAAAGTCTGGTAAACTATCAGAGCCAAGAGGAACCTAAGGAGACATGACGACTAAATGTAATACAGTATCCTGGACAGGATCCTCAAACAGAAAAAGGACATTGGGGGAAACGGAGCCAAATGCGAATAAAGCATGGACTTTAGCTAATATTAACTTATCAATATTGGTTCATTACGACACACACGCACTGTGCACTTAACTAAGTGCTTTGCATTCACCATCTCATTTAATCCTCAGGTCAAGCCTATGTGCCCTTTTTACAGAGGGGGAAACTGAGAACCAGGGAGGCAACCAGAGATGGCCCACGACCACACAGCACTACGGGGCCCACTCAGAAGTCGAACTTCGGCCCGAATGACCCCGCAGCCCGGGCTCCTGCTAACGCTCCCCCGGTGGGAGGAAAGGCCAGATCCTGGCAGCGAGTGCAGGGTTCAGGCCCGGGCTCTGAACAAACGCACTAGGCGGCACCGCGCGAGGCCCTCCACCTCCCAGGGACTCAAATTCCCCTCTGCAAGTAACTTCCTGACGAGCGCCCCGGGAAGTTATTCTCGTCCTGCGCACGGCGTCCCCGGGGCCAGCCGAGCAGCGCCGCCGGGAGCAGCCGGGCCGCGGCGCCCGAGCCCAACCCCCCTCCGGTCCCACCGCCCCGTCCACTCCGCCCCGCCCCGAAGCCCGAGCCCGGCCGCCGCGCCGTCGCACTCACCTCCCGCGCCGCCCGGCCGCTCCCCCGGAAGTGGTTCCCCGTGGCGGATCCCGGAAGTGACGCACTCTGCAACCAGCCGGCTTCGCTCTGCCTGCGTTGCTAAGGTTCCGGCCTTTGTCCCAGCTCTGTCTTTGAGCCGCGGGGTGGGGGTGGTGCTGGGGAAGCGGGATCCAGACCTCCCCTGTTGCTTTAAGCCGCTTTGTCTCTCAGCTCGGTTCAGCAGATGTTTACAGATGTTTATAGGCGCTTTAATTCTATGCTGGACCCTGAGCGAGGAACCTACAAGAAGGGAGACAAACAAGAATTCTTAACGTTGGAACAGAAGCACATTATTAGAATTCGTTCAAAACTTTAACCGAGGGCCTCCTGACTAGCTCAGTCGGTAGAGCCTACGGCTCTTAATCTCGGGGTCGTGAGTTTGAGCCCCACGTTGGGCACAGAACCTATTTGAAAAAAAAACAAAAAATTCACTGAGTTCATCCTCTATTCCCTGTGCTGGTTACTGGAGATAACAGTGAAATTGTGAAATAATAAATGTTACCGCTTTAAGCTCCTACTTTCAGGGTCGTCTGTTATATAGCATAGGTATTTAATACATAGAAGATGAGAAAGGAGGAGTTGGATGGTAGAGATCCAAAAAAGAATTGAGACCTAATCTTACCCTCAAGGAGCTCACTCTTAGTGGACACTAAAATAATTATAATTAAGGGGCATTGGGTAGCTCAGTGGGTTCAGCGTGGGCCTTTGGTTCTGGTGGTGGCCCAGGGATCCTGGGATGGGACCCTTGTTGGGGTCCTAGGCTCCCTGATCAGCGGGGAGTCTGCTTCTCCCTCTCCCTCTGCTCATCCTCCTGCTGGTGATGTCTCTTTCTCTCTCAAATAAATAAATAAATAAATAAATAAATAAATAAAATCTTTTTTTAAAAAAATAAATAAGCATCTGGGTGCTTAGTTGGTTGGGTGTCTGCCTTCAGCTGGGGTGGTGATCTGTGGGGTCCTGGGATCAACCCCAGCCCTCGTTGGGCTTCCTGCTCCACAGGGAGTCTGCTGCTCCCTCTCCCCTTGCCCCTGCTCATGCTTTCTCTCTCTCTAATAAATAAAACCTTTTAAAAAATTAATTAAATTAAATTAAATAATTATAATTCAGACAACAACGTCCACTAACTCCATACTGTGTGAGGTGGAATGGAGGGTACAAGAATGTAGCATTCATGTATTCATTCAACAGATATTTATGGAGGCTCTGCCCTGGATTTCCATGTACTATGGAACTGGGAGGACAATGGCAGGTAGGTGGGTCCCCACCCTCACTATGCTTAGAGTAGGGGTTAATGTCCGGCACCTCCATTAATCAATCACACAGAGAAATGTATATGAATCAGGAGGTGTGTTGAGAAGAAGGGGAAACCATGAGAGAATAAATAACATGGGAGACACAATCAAGACAGGGTGATCAGGGAAGGCTTCTCTGTGGAGGTAACATTTAAGCTAAGAAATGAAGAATGAGTAGCATTTTGCCAGGCAAAGAGAAGGAGGAAAGAGCATGGTGGGAGGTGGAAAGACTGTGGGAAAGGCGTGGAGCATAAGAAAGGGGGAGAAGCTGAAGCCTGAAGGGTACAGATATGTAGGACAAGAGTTGGTACTTGCCCTTAAAGGAGCTCACTGTGGGGTGTGGATGAGGAGGGTCATAGGAGACAGAGATGTTTTACGTGTTGAATTGTGTCCCCTCCCAAAAAAGCTCTGTTGGAGTCCCAACCCCCAGTACCCCAGAACGTAATCATATATGGAGGTAGGGTCTTTACACAGCTAATCACGTTAAAATGAGGTGATTAAGACGGGCACTAATCTAATCTGACTGGTGACCTTATTTAAGGGAGAAATTTGGACACAAAGAGCCACACCCAGGGAGCATATGCCATATGAAGATACAGGTAGCGATCAGGATAATGCTTCTACAAGCCAAGGAATGACCAAGATTTCCAGCAAACCACTGGAAGCTAGGGGAAAGCCGGGAGAATGATTCTTCCCCACAGTCGTCAGCTTTGATTTCAGATTCCTAGCCTCCAGAGCTGTGAGAAAATAAATATCCGTTGTTTAAGCCACCCAGTTTGTGGTACTTTTTATGGCAGCCCTAGCAAACTAATACCGATAGGCAGGTGCTTTGAAACCTGTTACTCTGTATCCAAAATGTGAAAGATCCCCAGTGCGGCTGCTGCAGGCATAACCACTTGCTTACTCTCTGGAAACTTCTGGAGGGCTCCAGCTGAGTCTTGCTCATCTCTGTGCCCTGCATGGCTCCATTAGCACCACAGCAAGGGAAAGAGCTCTGTACCATGCTTGCTCCTATTCATAATATCTATGCAAGGCGCTGCTTGCACCATGAAAGAAAAAGTTGAAAACGACATGGTTTCTGCTCTGGAAAAAAATTTCTAAATTAGATGAACGCATGACGGTGTAAACTGGTTTGTAATTATTAATTACAGCTGCCATTTACTGCGTATTCACTAAGCGCCCAGCACTTGCCATATATCGATATTCTCCTGCCAGGCACCCTAGAAGGCCGCTGTAATTATTCTCATTTCCAAGTGGAGAAACCTAGGACTGGAGAAGTTACACAGCTCCCCAAAGCCTCACAGAGACTACGTGCGTAACCAGGGCGCTACCCAGCCAACCTGTGGGAGCCAGATGCGTGCCCCAGGAAGAGAGGAAGTATCCGCAGGGACAGCAGTATCCCCGAGAAGGTTTCATGAGGGAAGCCACTCACTGTGGGCCCAGATAATGGGCTGGACTGAATATGCAAAAAGGAAAGTTGAGGTCTCTCTGCCCCTCCCCCTCCTTGTGCTTGCTCGGGCTCTCTCTCGCTCTCTCTCTCAAACAAATAAATAAAATCTTTTTAAAAAGAGAAGGGTGACTAGCCTGAGATCAGGGAGCTGTGAGAAGTCCAAGCCACACGGGAGGAAGAGAATCCAAGGAGCATCAGACACCAGATCAGGGGGTGAAGAAGCCATCTGGGAGAGGTGCAGAGACCGGAGATAAAGCAATGGTGGTAAAATGTGAAGTGTACAATTTGGTGGTAAGTAGAGTGTTTGCTGTACAATCCTTTCGACTTTTTTATGTATTTGAATTTTTCACTACATAATTTTGGGCAAAAGAAAATCCATCTTGGAGGTGGATTCTGCAGCCCCAGGCACTTCAGCTGACCCACATGGAGCAGAGATGAAGCTCCCAGCCCAGCCTTTTCCAAATTCCTGACCCCCAAATCATGAGCTAAATAAATTGAGTACTTTTAGCCACTAATTTTGGAGGTATCGATAACAGAAACTCTCTAAGGAGACCTCTCCTACTTTCTATCACAGCTGCCTGCCCGTTTCTTGCATAGCATTACCACAGTCTGCTTATTCACCACCAGTCTCTCCCCCAGTAGAGTGTAACTTCTGTTTCCTTTGCTCACTCCTACCAGCACCTAGCACACTGCCTGGCCCATGGAGGTCTAAGTGACTGTTTGTTGAGCGAATCACTGAGCCCAGGAGATGGAGCCCTTCTGAAGAGTAGCAGGAGAGAATATAGAAGTCGTGGAGTGGGGGGAAAGCTGGCATTTGTCAGTTGGGCTGCCCGACCCCCATTCGTGGGAATCTCAAGAAACAGGAAGAGGTAGCCCCCTCTCCCACTATGGAGGATGGATGAGGGAAACACACCCTTGCCTCGGTTCCTGCTAGAGCATAGATGCTGATTATACTCATGACCTGTCAGAATCCCCCACCCCAGACTAACTCTGGAGGCAGAAGTTCCAGCTGCAAAGGTCAGTCAGAGACAGTGGCGAGTCCAGAGTTGGGGGACTTATTCAGAGCAGGTGGTTCTAAGGGCAGGATGTTAGCCACCTGGCTTTGGGTTCCTGCCTGTGCCCAGTTCTGCAGTGTTCCATCACCTCCTTCTGCCTTAGGTTCAGCTCAGGCGTGAAAGCAAGAATGCTGAGTGTGGCTGATCCTGATAAATCCAGGACATGGGACTGAAACAAGGGTCCTCTTTCCTCCAGGCGATCTGGATATCTTCTGTGTGCCAGGAAGGCCAGGGACACGTTTCTCTCAGAGGCAGCGGGGCCCAAAGAGCCGTGGAGACTCATCACATCCTGGACTCTTTTATCTGGGCCTCCAGGAGTCTCATAGCAGGTAACCAACCTTGGCTGACAAGACCTGTTCTTCTCTTGCTTTCTACGAGGTATGGACTCAGGCCTGGATTCCACTCTCAGGTGTCCGAGTCCTATTCCTGTGCTCTAGGATCTTCCAGGAGCAGGTCTGCTATAAGGAGGAGAGGTTCACGTTCCAATGCCGGGCTCATTCGAGAGGTCAGCAAAGAGAATTTCCATCAAAAGATAGATTCCATGTCAACACCAACCTGCCCTTCCCAGGAAAATCCAAACACTCTCACCTGTTCTTGAGACCCAAGATCTCCCACAGTCTTGAAACCTGGAAAGCTTTATTCAGCAGACATTCATTGAGTGCCAACTGTATGTCAGGTAAACACTGGGGACAAGATCTTGGGCTCAGGTGGGGGAGAGACAGAGAAACATAACTAATACAGCAGGATGTTTTGAGTTCTACAGAAGAAAGAACAAACGAACCCAGGAGACACATCGCATTCCTCCTCTGGCAATCACGGAAGGCGTCCAAGTGGGTGACATTCACTCTCCAGAATGAGATTACAGCAGAAGCAAAGGTCCAGGCCAGGGCTTGCACTTCCAGTCCCCCCCCCCCAAGGAGTGAGTCCAGAGCCCCATCTCTCTGAAATGCTTCAGTCATAGAAGCAGCACAAACTTCACATGCCTCTAGCATCTGGATGATATTAATTACCTCCATGTTTATTAAGAGCGCCATTAAACTTGACTCTAACCAACAGCACAGTTGGCTCCCTGGGTTAAATCCACACTAAATATTCAATTACACACAGCACAGGCAGAATCGTATTTGGCAGGGATTAGTTCGCTTGTCCTGTGAAGGCACTTTTCCAACTGAATAATAATGGTGTCTTTTAATTGCGTGGTATCTTCCTCTTGAGGGACATTAAGCCAGAACATCTCCTCAGAGGGAGACGGAAACTGGGTGTCGTCATCTCCATTTTGTAGTTGGGATGAACACAGTAAAGAGAGCCAGTGCTTGCCACAGAAGCTGGAATTCTACTTCTTTTTCAGGGCCCGGCTCAAATGCCCTCGTCTTTGAAGATTTTTCAATTCCCTCGTCACAATTTCCCTGCAGGACATGACACTGAAAGAAGCGGAGAGAAATGATGGAGCTCTCTCTGTGTAGAGGGCCCTCTGATGGATGCGGGCCCTGCATTCACTCCCTCGATCTCCCCCAGCGCCCCTGAGGGAGGGTTTCCATTTCACAGCCGAGGAAACAGAGACATAGAGAAGTTGAGAGACAGGTCTTGGATTGCACAGCCAGTAAGTATCAGGGTCAGGATTCAAACCCAGGCCTCTGAGCCCATTGTCTTAACCACACACAATCCCGGCCTGTTTGATCTTTCGTTCAACAAGTCTTTACTGAGCACCTACTGTATACCCATGGCTTGCTAGGAGTATAGTACTTGCTAGGGAGGCAGTAGTGAGGAAAACATCATCCGTCCCTGCCCTGACAAAGATTATCGTCTAGCAGAGAAGACAAATTAAAAACCCTTCCACAAACAATTACTTAATTACACATCAGTCATCAGGCAATGTTAGCAGAATGTAACTCAACTGGATAAGACACTTAACAGGGTGAGAAAAGAAATCCGGTGCCTGGATGGCTCCTTCTGTTCTGTAATTCAGGGATAAGTCAACTCTTCCTTTTTTCTTAGATTCGGTAGCTGAGCGATGCCTACAGATGCCCACAATTGCTTTGGGAATATCCGCAAATCACATCCCTTCCTGAATCACAACTTTCCCAGCTGTAAAATGGGAATGAAAAATAACAAACGACTGGAGGCAACCCAAATACCCATCAACAGGGGCCTGCTCACATAAATGATGGTACATTTAGACCATGGAATATGCAGCTATTAAGAAGCAACAGACAACTGGAAATGCTAAGAGATAGATCGCTAAGACATCATTGAGTGAAAGAACAAGGAACAGGATTGTGGGTATGGAACGCTGCCAACCGTGTACATAAGAAAGGAAATAAAGGAACGTGCTTACCTGTGCATGGGCTGTCCCAGCAAAGATGCACAAGAAACAGGTAATGGGACACACACCCCCACCCTCTCTAGTCCCCCCTCCACCTGCCATGCAGGGGACCTAGACACCAGGGGTCATGGGGAGACTTCCTCTTAATGTGTGCCATTTTTACCTTTTGAATTTTGCACTCTGCATGTAACTTCTTGAAAGCTAAATTAATCAATTAAAAAAACTAATACAACATTTTGATGGGAACACAAATGCAGTCAAATAGCCCTGCTCGCATCCGCCCACCTTGCCCTGCTATTGTTGGTGTCAACGCCGAGGTCAGATTTGGCAGCCCTTGGAAGATCTAAAACAATTAGAACACAAGTTGCTCCTAATGAGACCAGGTAGGAATAAGGGCCAAACAGAGAAGCAAAGAAGAGAATGAAGGAGGAAAAGAGGAGAGAAACAAAGAGGCCGTGCATAAAGAGAATGACCCCGGCAGAGAGAACATCACAATTACGGTAGTGCCACTGAGACCCCAAGGCAGTTGTGCTACCTGCTTTTTTCTAGCCAGCTGCCAGGTTGCCATGGTAATGTAATAGCCTGTGAAAAGCTTATTTATGATTCTGAAAACATAAAAAAAAAAAAAAAACAGCAGTCTGCAGATAGGCAGCAAGGAGCAGCGAAGGTTCCTGTGTGAAAGAAGGCATCAGGGTGACTTTCCTGGGGCTTGAGTTCCCCCGTTGAAAACTGGCAGGGTTGGCCTAGAGCAGAGGGTTGCAAACCAGAGCACCAGCATGTATCCAAATTACCTGGAGGGCTAGTTAAACATAGATTGCCGCGCCCATCCCCAGAGATTCTAATTCAGTAGGTCTGGGGTGGGGCATTTCTAACAAGTTCGCAGGAGGTGTGAATACTGTGGTTTGGGGACCATACTTACAGAACCACTGTCCTAAAAGATCTCTAAAGACCTCTGGGGTGCTCGATTGGTTAAGTGTCTGCCTCTGGCTCAGGTCGTGATCCCAGGGTCCTCCGATCGATCAAGTCCCTGTGTCGGGCTCCCTGCTTAGTGGGGAGTCTACTTCTCCCTCTGCTCCTACCCCCGCTAGTGCTCTCTCTATATATATCAAATAATTAAAATAAAATCTTAAAAAAAAATACAACAACCAGACCTTTCCAACTCAGGATACCAGGGGCTGTGGGCTCCAGCTTCCACTCGCCCTCAGCGCATCCATCGGCTCCATCGACTCCTCAGTTAACTAAGCAGCTACAACCTCCCAAAGGATGGCCCGACACGGGATGCAAGGTAGCTCAAAGCACCTGGTGGGCCAAGAGCTTACAGGGCAGCTTCCTAGGCGGAGGCCAACACTTCACACAAGCAATTGCATGGAAAGATTGGCTGGCATTCCAGCTGTCTTTGCCAGATCTCTCTCGTGGGGCTAATTAACTGGGTGCAATAGCCAACAGGTGCCACTGGGCCAAAGGAAAGGCAGCAGCCACTCAAGACCAAGGCTGAGCAAGGGCCAGGGCTGGTTGGAGAGGATCTGAAAAGGACAGAAGCCAAATCTCCAGGCACTATAATTTACCACAGTGGGGCTCTGATTCCCCACAGAAATGGAGACAGACAAATCCAAACACCCAGCCCCATCCAACCCCAGAGCATGCTGAGCGAGAAAACTCAAGGCTAGGGTAGAACGCAGCATTGACGACAAGTCCTTCCCTACTCAGGACTTCTTACACGTTCCACAAATATTTGTAGAGCCCCAACAATGTGCGAGACACTGTGTTAGGTGACCCACCACGGGCGGTGAGCCAGAGTAGCCCCCGACCTCATGGAGTCTATGTTTAAGTGAAAGGAGACAGACATTACTCAAAGAATCATCCCATTTAATTGTGCTGTGGTTATGGAAGTGAATGGGCGTGTTCTTAGGAAATAATCCTTAAATATTTATGGGTAAAGGGCAAGATGTCTACCACTTTTTCTCAAGTAGGTAAAAAAAATAACACTCATATATATATTAGTTATACATGTAGTTAGTATATATCACCTGTATAATCTATCATACACACAGAAACAGAAAATAATAAAGCAAATGTGGCAAAATGTTAACAATTGTTGACTCTGGACCAAGAGTATATGGGGGAGGTCTTTGCATTACTCCTGCAACTTTCCTGAAAGCATGAAGTTATTTCAAGAAATTTTACAAAGATCACAAAACAACTCGGAAATTGTAACAGTGATGAGTGCTTTTTCTTTTCTTTTCTTTTTTTTTTTTAAGTACATAGTGGTGGGGCGCCTGAGTGGCTCGGTCGTTTGGGCATCTAGATGCCCCCGGCTCGGGTCATGATCTCGGTGTCCTAGGATCTAGCCCCGCACTGGACTCCCTGCTCAGCGGCGGGTCTGCTTCTTCCTCTCCCTCTGTGATCTCTCTCGCTCTCACTCTCTCTCAAATAAATAAATCTTTAAAAAAAATAAACCTGTCAAAATTATTTAAAAATAAATAAATAAAGTACATAATGGTGTAAGGACCTAAGAATGGAGTAGTTTGTCCTAGGCAGGGAGGTCAAGGAGGGCTTCATGAAAGCAGCAGGTTTGAGCCCCAGTCTGAGCAGAAGTTGACCAGAAGATAGCCGTCTTCCAGGCAGAGGACAGGGCTCCCGCAGAAACCCTGTCACGGGCAAGAGAAAGCACAGGCGAGCGGAGCGCGGCCACACCGTCTGCTTCCCAGCATGGCTCTGGCTGGAGGAGCTGGGCGGCGGCTGGGGCCTGGCTTTCAGGAAAGAGGCTGCTCTCCTGGCCCAGGGAGGGGTCCGACTTGCTCCTCCCCTACCCGTTTTGGTTTATGTTCCTGTGCGTCTTACTCTGGCTCCCCTCCAACCGCAGTTCGAACGTGGCTCCCCAGGCCAAGGCCCAGAATGCCAGCGGCGTATGGCACCGTGATCTGACGGCTTCTCCCGACCGCTTGCCTCAGCGCCATCTCGGCCCCAAATCCCTGGTCGCCGTGCATCAGCCCCTTTAGCTGCCAGAGAAAGAACACTGCGCGGTCCGCAAACCTATTTCTACCATTTGCTCCTTGGGCCTCAGGCCTCAGATGGCTCCAGGCAGTTTCCATCGGCGCTTCCCCCACCACTGGTTTCCCCAGAGCGCCCACGGAGCCAGCTCTTGGATTTCCTGCCAGGGGCCAGCCAAGTGCGACCCTGGGGGATTGGGAAGCACGGACCTGCGTAATAAACCTAATAAACGCATGATTGTCTCCGTGGCATCATTCAACTAAGTCAGCCGAGTGTTTTGCTGATACCGGGTAACATCACACCAAATCCCAAACCCCAAGGGATGAGCGACATTTCATTAGATGTTCATTGGGTCAGAGAATTCAGAACTTGAAGGGAACATTGGGATCTTGTGGTCTCACACCCTCACATTCATTGCAGAGCAGCTCAGAGAAGTGAAATAACGTGTCTAAGGTCACACAGCAACTTTGTAGAGGAGCTGGACCCAGAATCCGGATTTCCTGATGCCGAGCAGAAGGGCAGAGTCCAGTTAGCAAACCAGTTAATAAACAATCTTCGGGACCTCGCAGGAGCCCAGCATCCTGAAGGGCAGCAGAGCGGGCCTCAGCTCCGAAGCGAGCAGTCGGGAGAGCGTCGGTCGGACGAGGGCCCCAGAACTGTCTCGATGCTTTTAGCAACTATTCGTGCTGTTATTTTTAATGTTTGGTTTCACTTTAGACCCGGTTCCTATTTCACATTTATGACTAAAGGCCTTTGGGCGAGGAAAAGGGAAGTCAGAGAGAAGATTCTTTTCTTTTGTACTCTCCAAGTCTTTCCAGACTTTTTTTTCCCCCTTTCTAACATTTCCTTCCCGGGGCCCTGACAAGCTTCTCAAATCTGCATTTCCAATCCTCTGTAATTATCTTGGGAAAATTTAAATTCCTTATCATGGTTTTGGGATGAAACCGGCTCAAGATAAGGAAGCGAGGCTTCTGTTCTGAGGTCTTGTCAAATTGCCCTCAGTAGGTTCACTTAATAGGAATTATTGTCAGATTTTTTTTAAGTCTGATAATGGTATTGTGACTAGGTTCAAGAAAGAGCCCTTATCTTTTTGAGATTACATACTTAAATATTTATGGGTGCAATGATAAGAGGTCTAGGATTTGCTTCAAAATATGCTAGTAGGGACAGGTAAAGAAAAATACGACTCCCTCAATATACTGTTTCCTACCACCTTTCTCTTGCAAGTTCTTTTTGCTGTGTCGTTCCCACCCTCCCACCCCCAGTCTATGAATCCATTTATTTTGTCTCCAGAGAGGTGTTTTGATTCCTGGAGTCTCAGCAGAGAAGATAGTATGGACGCTGATGCTGGAGCCAAAGAGGCTCAGGTTCAGGGGCGCCCGGGGGGCTCAGTCGGTTAAGCGTCTGCCTTCACCTCATGATCCCGGGGTCCTGGGATCGAGTCCCACACCGGGCTCCCTGCTCAGCGGGGAGACTGCTTCTCCCTCTGCCCCTCCCCTCCCCCCAACTCATGATGTCTTTCTCTCTCTCTCTCTCTCAAAAATAAATAAATAAGATCTTTAAAAAGGAAAAAAACAACAAAGAGGTTCAGGTTCAACGTCCTGAGGCTCCACCCTGATGAGCACAGTGACCAAAGACAAGACATTTATGTGTCTTAGTCCTGGTTTTCCCATCTGCAACACAGAAGTCGTACATTGACGACAAACAGTGTCCTTTTCTAATTATCTTCTTGACCTCTGTTTCTGATTCTGCCGCCACCTGCCCTGAAGTGTGCGTTCTTCCTAAGATCCCACCCATGCCCCACAGCTTTGGCTACCTTCTCCTCGCTGGCCCCTGGCCCAGCTCAAGCTCCAGACTGAATACAACTGCCTGTTACCTGCTTCCTTCTGGAGGTCCCTTGAGTCCTAAAACCTCACCGCCGTAAGTCAGAGCTCATTGCTCCTCCCCGCTCCCTGCTCCCGCAGAGGACCCAACCGCCCCTCAGGCCCCCAGCCCGAAGCATCAGCTCATTCTCAACATCTCCCCCTCCTTTACCTCCTTTGTCCTTTCTACTCCAGGCCCAATGGTCCCATCATCCAGAGCCCTCTCAAATGCAGCCCCAGGTGCTCCCCACCACCTCCTTGGTGGGTCTTGGCTCAGGCCCCAGAACCACAGGCCTGGACATCTGTAAAAGCTTCCTAGCCAGGCTCCTTCCCTGTGGCCACTCTGCTTTTCAGCACCCCCTCTGGGCTGCTGGCTTGAAAGCCTCCCATGGGGCTCTCTCCACTGAGAAGAGAAAAGGCGCAAATTCCTAAGCATGGTATTTGACACCCTGCACAGCTGGGCCTTCACACATTGTTCCAGAATCATTTTCTGTATTTCCTGCCAGTGAAGCTGTAGGCCTGGGTTTCTCAGACTGTGGTCTCTCACACCTGCACCAGAATCACCTGGGGCCTTGGTTAAACATGCAGAATCTGTGGGGCGCCTGGGTGGCTCAAGCAGTTTAGTGTCCTACTCTTGATCTCGGCTCAGGTCTTGATCTCACGGTCGTGAATTCGAGCCCTGCATTGGACTCCGCGCTGGGTGTGCATGGAGCCTACGTTAAAAAAAAAAAAAATGCAGACCCCTGAGCCCTACTCCCAGACAACCAAATGTGGGAGTCTAGGTCCAATGCACGCAAAGGCCTGTGGACCCTCACTCCAGCCACACCAGACAACTTGTCACGCACTGATCATGCCTCCCGGCCTCTGCTCATGCTGTAGTGAGGTTTCCTTCCCTTCCCTTCAAGGCCCAGATTACATGTCATCTCCTCTGCAGCCTTCGCTGTGCCCTAGAAGAGCAGATTCCCCACCCACTCTGCTCCTTTAGCACGTGGCACACACCTCTGTTATAGACCGTAGGTATGGCGCAGTATCTCATTATCTGTTTGCCCTCCTGCCTTCCTAGCTAGAATGAAATCTCCACCAGAGTAAGTCCACAGAACCCCTGGAGGCCCCCACACAGTGAACAGCACACAGCAAGCCCTGGAGAAATATCTATTGATTTGAATTGTTATCTTACCGTTTCTTGGTCCTGGCTACCAAACATAATGCTTAGCACCCAGCGGGCATAATTACACTGATGTCTGATGGATGAATTATCAAAGGACAGATGAAAGCCTGAATGAATGATGAAATATGCAAATAAATTAATGATGAATGTTCATCACTGATTAATATTCTGAAACGCTTGTGGCATGCCTAAGTCTATTTCTAACCTGAAGAATGTATGGATTGGGTCAGATGTGAGCCTATGACTTTTGGTTCCAGGCTCACTGCTGAAACCACCAAAGTTCTGATGTTAATAAGAAAGGTCACTAGCCCCACGACAAGTGCATGTGAAAAGTGCAGGGCCACCTTTGCCATCGGCCGTGGGAAATCCTCACTACATTTACCGTGCCACCTCCCAGGGTCCACAGAGACCCTACTGATACTGCTCAAAGGGAAATCTGATACCTGTTGTGAGGAGCTGCCAGAAATCAGCCTTAAGATGCTGAGGCTGGGGCGGGGATGGCACGAGGGCCCCGGCTCCTCCATTTACCATCTGAGTGAGACCGGAGAGTTACCCAATGGCTCCAACACTCAGCTTCTTCCACCGTGAAAGGCTGCCACTTTGCGCTCCTAACCAGTAAGGTTATTGAATGAGATCATGTATGTTACATGACTAGCACGTAGTAAGCATCAGGAGATATTACGGCTATGCCGCAGCGATCCAGGACGACTGGGTTCCTCTAAGGGATCCGGTGGGGGTGAATGGGGCTGACCCAGGGGCTGGAGTGACTGGAGTTAGGCCGGAAGCCAGGTGTGGGCCATGGATCAGGGGTGGATTCTGGGGTTTACAGGAGAGTTCCAGATCCAAGGGTGGGGTTGGGTGTGGAAGCTGATCCACATTCGGCCCCGTGGCCTGGGTGTTCAGGGACCAGATGACACGGGGTGGGGAAGGGTCAGAAGGACGTGGCCAGACTGGAAACTTCAAGCCTGGAGAGAAACCAGTGGCTCTGCTTTCGGTCTTTGGCCCTGACTCTGGAGCCCAGGTTGGCTGCATCCACGGCTCATGGGGCTCTGTCAACTGTACTATAACCACGGAGGGGAAGTGACGCCATAACCTGGCCCTGATGCTGGGCACCCAGTTCAGATGGGAAGCTGGAAACTGGAGTCCCAGGCAGGCTGTGAGTTTTTCCTGTAGACAGTCAAATAATGGGAATTTCCTCTCGCTGTATCTGTAGGTTCTATGGTCATGAAGATCCTTCAACTCAGATTCCAAGTGAGAAGGGACCTCCCACCAGGTAGATGCCCGCTCCTCAGCCAGGCCATGTTGCTGCCTGATGAGCCAGCCTGGAAGAAGCCTCCACATGGTGGGTTTTCTCCTCTGGGCTTTCTGCTGGGGATCCTGGGGCAGGGGCTGAGCTTGCGGAACACACAGCGCCCCCTAACTGGAAACATAGCTGAGTACGCGGGGCAGGAACTGGGCAGAGAAAGACAGGCGGCCCGGGTGGCTGAGGAGGGGGCGGCCTGACAGACATAATTGACCCTGGCCCCTCAGAGCTCCTGGATTTCACAGCAAACAAAACCTGGCACATGGGGGGTCTCTGGCATTTGTAGGGAAGCCTGGCATCCCCAATGACTGGGGAACAGCGACACCTGCCGGCTGCCTGCGGTCACGGTCCTCCTCCCTGTTCAGAGAACCTCAGGCCCTTCAGAGACTGTCTTAGGTGTTGACACCTTTATAAGCCTGGAACAAAGAGGATTCCGCCCCTGACCCAGTCAGTCTGGGGTGGAGCCCGAGTTTCTGCATTTCTAACAAGCTCCAGGGAATTACTGCTACTGCTCGTCTAGGAACTACACCTTGATTAGAAATACATTTATATAGATTTCAATTATATCTCATTAAGCTGGGAAAAGAAAGCTTTAGGGGGCTCAAAAATTCGTCGATCTGGTTGTAGGCATCCCAAGTGTCTCAGGAAAGGAGACACTTCCATATATAAAATCAGTCAACCCCAAGGCAAGGCCAGAAGGAAGGAGCAGGCTGTGGGAATGCTTCTTGGAGAGGTGGGATCCAATGAGGTCTTTAAAGGCCGGTCAGGGGACGCCTGGGTGGCTCAGTCAGTAAAGTGTCTGCCTTTGGCTCAGGTCATGATCCCGGGGTCTTGGGATCCAGGACTGCTCAGCGGGGAGTCTGCTTCTCCCTCTCCTGCTGCCCCTTCCCCTGGCTTGTGCTCTTTCTCTCAAATGAATAAATAAAATCTTTAAAAAATAAAGTAAAATAAAGGCTGGTCAGATCTCCATCGGAGAGAGCTTGCCTCCAGGATCCGCTGGGGACAGCCTTCCTGTGCCAGAGTGTCTGACACCCACACTGCATCTACCAACCCAGAAAACCAACCTGGTTAACATTCATAACTGCCTCGGGGCAGGCCCAAAGATTGCAAGCAAGGTGAATGTTTAAAATGCTTAAGGGAAAGACATTTCCAAGCAACCCAGAATTGCTTAATTGATTTGCTAAATACAATCCACTTCACCTCTCTAAAGAAGCTCTCCTAATGACCTTCCCAAATGCAGACTTTTCCAGAAAGAGATGAACTTCTGATGGTTATTAGATCACCAACCAATCACAGGCACTTCTGCTTGGGTAAGATATGAGGTGGGAGAAAGGACCCCCATTAGCCCCATTTTACAGAAGAAGAAAGTGACGCTCGGGGAAGTCAGGTGACTTTGCCTGAGGCCACCCAACAAGGCCAACCACTTGAACCCTGGTCCCTCACGCTGACATAGCACTCCTGAGCACTCACGTGACATCTGCTGCTCCTGATTCCGTACAAACAGGCTTACAAGGCACACTGGGTGGGGAGTGTCAAGGGAATCTGCGAGTCTGGGGTCCAGACCTCCCCTTCCCTGCACACTGGCCTCGGGCTGGGAACGCTGCCATCATCCAGGGAGGGTGATGAAAGCAGCTTTTACAAAGCAGGGTCTGAGGCCCTCAGACAGGCCCCCTTTGTCGACTTCCTCTGCCCTTCCCATCCCCCCACCTCCCAACCTAACCCCCGGAGCTCACTGCCTTTAGCACCCCCCTCCTTGAATGGCTGGCTCCAACACACTGGAAATTTGCAACACAAATGCATGGCCTGTCTCTCTCCCAGTGGAGCCTCTTTGCCCCAGCCTTTTGGGGCCTTTAAGAGTCTGCTTTTCTCTGGGGCGCTTTCTTTCCACAGCTCAAGTCCCCAGCCCCTAGCGCAGGCATGATCGCTAATTAACTCTGGGTTAAAACCCGTCCTGGGAAGAAACCCGGGTGGTGAGCGAGGCGTTCCCACCGCCTCTCAGAGGATAAGGATGAGGCGGCTGGCTGTGGGAACTGGTGGAGGGGGCTGGGCTCTCATTCTCAAGGCTTGTTCTGGCTTCCTCCCTCATCGTCTGCCTCAAGGGGTTTGAGAATATACTGCAAATGAAGCCCATGGTCCCAGATGGCTCCCAGCTCTCCTCGCCACCACCCTGCCTGGCTTTCGGAGCTCTGATCCTTAAGAACTACAGTAACAGCTGCCTCTTGCCACGTGCATCAGACACTTTACAAGCATATTTCTGGATCCTCACAACAAGCTGCCGAGGTAGATGGTATCACCCCCATTGTACAGATGCGATAACTGAGGCCCGGAGAGATTAAACCCCTCGCCCAGAGTCACACAGTTTGCAAGTAGCAGAGCTGAGTTTTCAATCCAAATCCATTTGCCTCCCAGGCTCACGCTTGTCTCTGCTTTAGGCTTCTCTCAGCTCCTGTCTGATGCTCTCCCAGCTTTACTGTGACTTTGCCCTTCTCTCCATTCTGAGAACATTTAACGGTGTATCTGTCTCTGGATCCCCCTGCCTGAGCTAATTCCTCAGCTTCTCACACGCCTGCCGCCTGCAGCTCTCTGAAGACAAGCACATGCCATTTTCTTCTGAGCACCCAAGAATATGCCACACAAGGGGAGAGGCCCATCCCATTCCCCTAGGTTAGAAATAGGACCAGACCTTCGGAGACGGACGAACGCCCAGTCCAGCGTGCTCTGTGGGGGCCTAATTCAGTGCTTCAGAGGTGTTTGTGGAATAGAGAAATGCTCCTTTCAGAAGCGCCTGGGGAGCTCTCCATCGCAGCTAGCAGAAATGCAAATGGCACTGCCACTTTGGGAAAGAGCTTGGCAGTTTCTTAAAAAAGCTAACCATTCACTTCCTGTGTGACCCAGCAGTTCCACTCCTGGATAACCACCCAAGAGCGACAAAAGCACATGTTCATACAAAGTCTTGCACACGAGTGTTCATAGCGGCATTTTTTCATAATAGCCCCCAAATAAACAGAAATCGACCTACATGTCCCCCACGGTGGGTGTGCAAACAAGCCATCAGACTTCGTACAACGCAATGCTACTCAGCCGTAAACTGGAACGGGCTGTGGACGCTTGGATCAACACCAAAGAATCTCAAAAACAAGAGGGTGAGTGGAAGAAGCCTGACACCAAAGAGTACACAATTCAGAACTTTCTAGCAAAGAAAAAACCTACAGAGGCAGAAAGCAGATCAGTGGTTGTCTGGGGCTGGGGTTGGAGGGGGAAATTGATGGCAAATGGGCTAAAGGGAACTCATGGGGTGACAGAGGTATTCTAAACAGGGTCGTGTGGTAATGACACCATTTTTTAAACTTACGAAAACTCGTTGAACCATAGACGTCAAACAAGTGCTTTTCATGGTGTGTGAATTATCCTGCAATAAAACTGTTAAAATTCCTTAAAAAAAGAGTAGAAGATAAACTGGTAGTCCAAGGAAGGGCCCTAGGAGAACATTCGCCTGGCGCAGGGCACTGAATTTGGAAGTGAGAAACCTCTGTTCACGTCCTGGCTCTACCCCGGTCCAGTTGTGTGACCGTGGATAAGTGCATCACCTCTCTATGTCTCTGTTACAACTACAATAATAACAATGGCAAGAGCTCATTCCTGAGACTTACTCTAGAGCAGGCCTGTACCTGGCGGACTGGCACATTGAAGCCTCACCCAGAAGCCTTCAGTTGAGCCCTCTCATTCTGATGTCACAGATGAGAAAACGGAGAACAGGCCTGAAGCCCTCAGCGCAATGCCTGGCAGGCAGCAGAACTCCAGCTAAGGTTGAATTGCGATCCCCATGGCTTCTCCTGCCTACTCCCTGTGCCCAACATCTGCTCTCTGGCCCGGTGTCTAGTCAAGCTGCTCAGCTCGGTGTGGTCCCCACCTTGCATTCCCCAGGATAACCTCACTGCTCC
Organism: Ursus maritimus; assembly: GCF_017311325.1. Taxonomy (NCBI): domain Eukaryota; kingdom Metazoa; phylum Chordata; class Mammalia; order Carnivora; family Ursidae; genus Ursus; species Ursus maritimus. The sequence goes on along the minus strand of NW_024424675.1, from coordinate 26,570,629 downwards.
TGACTGTATTGGAGGGGGGCTCCCAACGGCTCCGTCTGCCCACTCCTCATCCCACTTTGTGTCCAGGCTGGCACAGGGACATGCCGCTCAGTCCCTGCTTCTATGGGAAACATCCTATGTGTGCTCTATGCCAAGAACACGGCTCAGTGCAGGCTGAGAAAAAGGATCACAAAATACTGCTAGGAAGCTCCTTTAGAAACTACCGGTTTCCCCCAGGGGCAGCCAAAGGGAGTCTTCACTTCCCCTCCCCTTCAACCAGAGCAGTCTCAGGTTTTAAATCTGCTTTATATACCGCACTTCCATAGAGGATTTCTGAAAAGGGGCACCTGGGTGGCTTGGTCGGTCAAGCATCCGACTCTGGAATTCGGGTCAGGTCCTGATCTCAGGATCCTGCTTGTCTCCCTCTCCCTCTGCCCCTCCCCCCACTTGTGCGCCGGTGTGCACACACACTCTCTCTCTCTCAAATAAATAAATAAATCTTAAAAAGAAGAAGAAGAAGAAGAAGAAGAGGAGGAGGAGGATTTCCGAAAAAAGGTCTATGCCACTTTTCTTTCTTTCTTTCTTTCTTTTTTTTTTTTTTAAGTTTGAGAGCCACTCTTCTCCAGCAGTCTTAGCATTTTTGGAGGCCTGGAGTGTAGAAGTAACTTGCTGAGGGTCGGAGAGGTCGTGACTGACGGCGCAGGAGGGGCAGCGGATGAAGCTTCGAGCTCTTTCCACTCCTCCACAACAGCCGCGTGGGAGACCAGTGCTTCTGCCTCGCACGCTTTTATGCCACTCTTGAGGATTCTTTAGCTCCAGGCTCGCAAAATCTGGAAACACAGCAACCCTCCCAAGGTTTTCCAGCTCTTTCCTCTCACTTCACACATTCTGAGGCAACTACCCGTGTTCGGCTGCCTGGACACAAGACGACGGGTACTCCCCGGGCTAGCTTCCTCCGCTGGCCTGTGGCCGCAGCAGGGGTAAATCGAATTGGGGGAAATCTTGATAATTGGAGGAGAGAGATAGCAAACAGTGCTCCCCGCTAAGGAGAGAAAAACGCTTATCTGTAACGCTGACTACCCTAAAGTGAAATAAAGTTGCACGCGGACAAAACAAAATTATATCAACTTTTTAAAAGGCACATTTAACTGGGAGAGTAAATGACCCCTTGGTGTTTCACTGTTATGATTACTCCAATTACTAGAGAAGCACTATTATACTCTCCATTCATCTCAGAATAATGTCATAACTTTGTGCTCTGTCCATTCCCTCCCAGAGAAAGGGTTCCGTAAGTCTTCATTTGCAAGGGGGAAAGCCTCTTTCCCCTATTAGGGGTTGTCAGTGTGATGCTAAAAATGGTCCTTTGGTTGACTTGTGGGTAATTGATTCTCTGACGCTGACGACGCTTAGGAAAATGAAGGTATAAATGATGGGAGCGCCACGCAGTCACCGAGCAAACGCCGAGCCAGAAGTCCAGGGAGCTGGAGCAGCGCCTCATAGCGGAGGGACACCTGCCACATCAGAGGTGAGAGAGGGTGGCCCTGGGGCTGGGCTGGATGGGGCGAGAAGGTGGACCTTCTCACCAACTCGGAGACACCAAGTCAAAGAGGGCCACCACCATCCTTTTTGCCTGTGGACTAGTGAGTACGTCCAGGTCCCTGGTTAGGGGCTCTGGAACATGCTTTTGATGACTGGCTCCATGTTGAGGTTGTCTCAGATCCGTGGCATCTCAACCATGGAGAAGTGGCTGGCAGGCAGACAGACGAGTTCCAGGTGTCTGTCGGGGGCAGATGAGGTATCGGCTCTCCTTCACGGGTGTCCAGGCAGGCGCCTGGGGCAAGACATGAGCTGGCTAGAGTCTCCTGTCAACAATGGGGTTCTGCCATGGATCGCAAAGGAGCCAAGCGGCTGTGCAAATCAATACCGCCCATCTATCGCTCAGAACCCATTCAACATAATTGCCTAGAAATTGATAACATTTTGCTTTCTTGCTCAATTGCAGCTGCGCTCCTTACTCAAGGTTTCAGATGCAATTATCTGCCCTTGGAGAGCTCCATTACCCCCACACTTGTCTCTTGATCCGTGCTTTGACCGCCCAATGTATTTGCGTCTTTCACCATAAGCCGCCTCAAACCCTTTCTGGAAGGAGGTGGGGTGTCCCTCTTTTGAATGACAATTCAAGATGCTTCCTCATTAAAAACTTAGATCTCCTTCTGTTTGGAACACTATTGCTGAAACACTTTATAAACCGAATCAGGAGGTCAGTGCTCCGGCGTTCTTAAATGACAAATCGGAATGTTTAGGAAAGGGAAAAGATTTTCTTCCTCGGTGTTCAAAAGTGGGCACTTGAGACCTGACCTCTGTCGTTAGCTAAAGACGCACCTGCAGGATTCTTGTGGCATTCTTGGCACAGAGGCTGCCAAGAAGTGCCAACTAGTGTAGACCAAGTGCCGTTTATCCCGAAGCCGGATGACCTCAACTAGATCTGACCGCAGAACTCATTTGTAAACACTGCGGAAAGCTGATACTTGTAACGATAGACGGTAAACCTTAAAATGCCTTTGGAGCCATCAAGGAGTCGTTGATGATGCTCTTGGATTTGTGCTCCGCTTAATTCCCTGGAATTCTCTCTGTAGACGGCTCGTGTGGAATACGAGCCAATAGCTGTTTTATCCTTGGTGATGCAAGCTCTACTGTTACGGGCCAATATGCAAGGTGATTCTTGTTGTTTCCCAACCTCGTCCGGCGGAATTTGGAATGCAGCGGATTAGGTTCTCCTAGCCCAGAGGTTGCAGCGCTGTCTTGACCCATCCCTGGGGCACATGGTTTGTAGCAAATGTTGTGCCGTTTGATTGTCCAGACTATACAGTTGCTCGGCCGCATTCCGAATTAGCTGGGGTTACAGAAAGTACTATGACTTGTCCCCCCCGAAGTCTGCCCTCCTATCAGGTTATTTTCAACTCCCTGAAACCCCAGGATGAGCATAGGAAAGACGCCGACCAAGCAGGTGTTCCTATTTGTCTCCCTTTTTTTCTTCCCTAGAGACCCAATGACAAAGAGCAAAAGCTTTCAGCTTTTTTCAGCACCGCTTCCCATGTGCAGGTGATGAATTCAGAAGCGCCTATGAATAGGGAGCTCTGTGAACAGGGTATTGTATCTGGGAGGCTGCCTCCAGGAGCGGAGCGGGAGGAAGCCTGCTGGGCTGGGAACTGTGAGGCCCATTCTGAAGTGCCCTCTCCGAAACTAATCTGATGGAGGACCATGGAAAAAGGTCCTTCTCCTCTCTGGGCTCGTTTCCTTGGCTGTAAAATGAAGACCATGATACCTGCTCCAGAGGGCGAGCATGAGGGTGGGCCGTGCAGCCCAGGAGGGGCCGCGGGGCTGGGGAGCACAGGAGAAGGTGCGGGAGGTGGGGAGGCCAAGGGAGAGCTTAGGCCAAGAGCAGGGGTTTGCGCTTTGCTCTGGAGGGAGTGGACACCCAAGGGCTTCTGAGCTGGGGAAGAAGTGATGAGGGGCCTGGATGTGCCCAGGTCTTTAAAAGATCAGCAGCAGCTGGGGCGCCTGGGTGGCACAGCGGTTAAGCGTCTGCCTTCGGCTCAGGGCGTGATCCCGGCGTTATGGGATCGAGCCCCACATCAGGCTCCTCTGCTATGAGCCTGCTTCTTCCTCTCCCACTCCTCCTGCTTGTGTTCCCTCTCTCGCTGGCTGTCTCTGTCGAATAAATAAATAAAATCTTTAAAAAAAAATAAATAAAATAAAATAAAAGATCAGCAGCAAAGAAGGCAAGAAAGTCCAGGCTGCAGCTGTGAGACAGAAAAAGTATGGCTCATGTCAAGGGGCCCTCCTCACCTCCAAAGATCTCAGTGCTTAGGAAAGTTCATTGCGAGAGAGGCAACCTGGACCAGGCCAGCAGATGGATATGGGCAAGGGGTGGGGGGCAGATGCCACATTCTCATCCTTTCTCCAGCCCCGGTCCTTACCAGAAGAGTAGAAGCTTAACACATCTTTGTAGGACAAGGGGGTTTGCACTTGACACGATGAGAAAAACTTCCTAACATGAAGAGCCAGTTGGAAATAGCACATCCTGGTTTGGAGGTAGTGAGCTCCCTGTCACTCACTGGCAGGAAGCATTTGAGCAGGAACTGGAGGATTGCCGGTGGCAGGAGGGAGTGGAGGGGGTGCCCACCAAGGAGGGGCTGCTCCCTCCAGCTCTGGAGGTGCAAGGTCTCAGGCTGCACTGAGCCGTCTCTGCAGATGCTCCCCAGGTTAGTCAAGACCCTGGTCTCTGGTAGAAGGGAGGCGACACCCTAAGGGGGCAGGTGAGCCCAGAAAAGGAAAGGTGATCCCACCAGGGCTGGCCCTGCCTGCTGGAAATCACTCTTCAACAGGACAGGAGAAAAAAATGAAAGACATGGGTGATGTTGGGAAAGGAGGGGTTCCTGCTCCTCTCTGGGCTGGCGGGGCCCCTGCATGGGCCTGTAGCCCCATGGAGTGGATATCCTGCTGGGGGCGGGGGCATAGGAAGTGGGGAGACCTAAGTCCTAGGTAGCTGAGTCACCCCATCTTCACCACGGGCAGGTCCGAGTCACCAGGGGAGGCTCGGCCCCCACTGAGGCGGTCGCCTTCCCGCACTGCCTTTGTCCCCCCCTGATTGCAGAGCACGGTGTCAGCAGGCCTCAGTTAAGGGTAATTCCATGATCCGTTAGATGACTCTGCCACACTGACTCCCCAGGCTCCCTGGTCTCTTCTGACGCTAAAACCCTTCAGCGGAATCGAAACGTCTGGAGCAAGATGTATAGCTTTGCCTTCCCTCTGACTTCACACATAACAAAACAGGACGGGAGCCTGCTCCCTGAGCGGGTCTGATAGGAGGTCATGGCAGCAAGCGTTTCAGGGAATTCCTTATGTGCCAAGCTACTCTTGTCTCATCGAACCCTGACAAGGACCCTATGCAGTCAGTATAACAGACTCCGTTTTATGGATAGGGAAACTGAGGCCCAGAGAGGAGAAGCCACTTGTCCTGGGACACAGTGATGGTGGAACCCAGATATGAGCTGATTTTGTCGGACTCGGAGCCTGAGCTCTGGGCCCTGCTCAGTGCTGTCAGTGCCAGTGGGTGGGGGTGACTTAGGGGACCAGGGGAAGGTAGCCCCTATCCCTTGCTGAGGCCTGAATTCCGCATATCATGCTTTATGGCAAGGGGCAGTTTCCCCAATATCATTAATTGTCCATTCAGCCCCACGCGGTCAGCCGGGTAGCACATGCCCACTCTACAGATGCAGAAAATGAGGTCAGAGCTCGATACTAGTAAAAGCAGCACTTGAACCCAGTTCTGTCCGGAGTCGGGGTTCTTTTTCCTGCCTCACAGCTTCCAAAGGACAAGGACTAAGGCTCGCACAGAGCCGAGCCCAGGGCTGGGCCCCGCCAGCAAAGGGCATCCCCGTGGCCGTGGCTACACTTGACCGTCTCCTTCTGTCATCTTGCAGGAGCCGCCGCAGGGAAGCATGCTGCTCTGGGTGTTCTTCCTGGTCATGCTCACCCTCAGCAGTGGCTCTCACTCTTTCCCACCGTCCCTGCCCCTCAGGTAAGCCGTCCCGCCACCAGGGCCTGGTTTCCCGATGTCCCCAAACCATCCCTGCCACCCAGTGGGGGACCATATAGGGGGTGCAAAGTAGAGCCCTAAGCTGGCCCCCAGCCATCTCCTCAGCCACACACCCCCCATCTCTGGGAGGGGGGCGGGCTCTGAGCTCCAGAGAAGCCTCGTGGCGTGGGTCCTACCCTCTCCGGGAATGAGCAGGACAAAGGGCAGAAGGACCTTACAGGGACACGATGAGGACAGCTCCCCCGTGTCCTCGCCTGGCCCTGCCACCCTGCCCTTTGACCTCTGACTCCTTCCATCCAGAATCCCTCGGTATGCAGACGCCATCTTCACCAACAGCTACCGGAAGGTGCTGGGCCAGCTGTCTGCCCGCAAGCTACTGCAGGACATCATGAGCCGCCCGCACGGGTAAGCCGAAGTCCTAGCGATTTTTTCCCACGTGTTGTTGCGTCAGAGTGTGGAGGGATTCTGGTCCCTCCCCTGGCACAGCATCTATCCCTTCCGGATTTGCCCCAGCAGAAGGGTTTTAATGTGCAGCCCCAGTTACCTCTAACTACAAAATGATCGTTGAACACCAACTCTGTGCTCCTCCCCATGCGAGGCTCTAAATGTCATAATACCGATGGTAGTTACCATTCGATCGGAGTTCCGTGCTGGAAACAAAGGCTCTGCTCTGGGGCATTTCCATGCACTCAGGGCAGAGCTGGACTCACACATATTAGCCATGACTCTTAGTTTCCTACCTGTAACAACCCTAGAAGTAGGTACTGTTTGCTCCCATCTTATAGTGCAGTTAACAGCTTTCAAAGGACACACACCAAATAGAGCCCGACGTCACAGCCCGTACATTTTTTTTATCTTGAAAAAGTTGCAGCAATAATACAATGGACTTCCACATCCCCTTCCCCATCTTCAACAATTACTACTGTTTGTCATATTTGCTGACACGCACACACAAACACATGTGCACATTGTTATTATTTTGCTGAGCATTTATTTGAGAGTAAATTGCAGTCATCGCAACGCTTTACCCTTAAAGACTCCTGCATGGTGCCTCCCCACAGCTAACGAAAGGGCATTCTTGGACATAATCATGGAATAATTAGCACTTAGGGTGCATATACACATTTCACCAGTTTTCCCAAAATGTCCTTTGTAGCAATTTTTAATGTCCTGATCCAGGATCCAATCCAGGATCATAGGTTGCATGTAATAGTCATGTCTCTTTGGTTTCTTTTACTCTGGACAGTTCTTCAGTCTTTCGTGACATTGACATTTTTTATTAGTAAACCAACTATTCTTCATAGAACGTCCCTTATGTTGGATTGGCCTGATGTTTGCTCAAGATTAGATTCAGGTTATGCATTCATAGCAGTGATACTGTGTCCTTCTTGGTGCCCCATATCTGGAGGTACATGATGTCCGTTTGTCCCATTATTGGTGATGGTAACTTCAGTTGCTTGGTTAACATGATGCCTGCCAGGTTTCTCCTCTGTAAAGTTAATATTTCCCCCTTCTAAGTAATAAGTAATCTGTGGTGAGATATTCTGCAAATATGTATTTCACAGCCTGTACCCCGCACTACTGTCTAAGTGCCTTCCTCAATGTTGCTGAATCTGATTCAGTTGGGTGGAAGAGTCCACGCCAAATTTTGGAATAGGCATAGGGACCCACCAGTTTTGCTTACTTTGCCCCGACCTTTCCCAGGCTTCTCCACATCCTACCCAAATAGCAACCTCAACTGTTGCTCTTTTTCTAATCTACTAGAGAGAGAAACTGGGAGCAAGGAGCAAAGGCACGGCTTGGCCGTCAGGTGGACGGTATGGGGGCAGGCCAAAAGCAGACGGCATTGGAGAGCATCCTGGCAGCCCTGCTGCAGAAACGCAGGTACGTGTGTGCACGCACGGGGGTGTGTGGTTAGGGAACTTGGAGCCTTCCTTACCCGTGGGTTGCCAGGAAAAAGAAAGAATCTCCACCTCTCTAAAGGCATAGGCCTCTGCCAAGCAAACTGGGAACAAGGTCCCTCCTCGTGCACATCAAGAACTGGAGGAGGGGAGAGAATGTGTGCCAGAGACTGGATCTTATCTACTGCTGTCTCGCCGGTGCCGGGCTCAGCGTCTGTGTATGAAAATTGTTACGTATTCAATCGTTCCGGGATAGGACCCAGGAATCTGAATTTAAACAAACGTCCCAGGGGATTCTGATGCGGATGATCTGACCGGCACACCCTGGATCCCTTGGCAAGTTCCCCAAACTATAAAGCCATGGAAAGGCCAGCCCCTCCCCACACCCCCAAGCGGACTAGCTTGGGCAGCACTCATAAGAAGGAACGATGAGGATGGGGGATGACAGTCATTCCTCCTGTCACTGACTTCATGTTCCCACTGGGTGTCAGGGAAGATCAGGAATGAGTACTCTCATCCGACAGAGGAGGGAAACTGAGGCAAAGAAGGGGCAACCGCTGGCCCAAGTCAGGGACTAGCAGCAGGCCCAAGACCTGTTTGCTTCCCTTCTTCACACGGAGCTCCACTTCCCAAAGTTTCACAGGGATGACATGACTGTTTGTGGAGAAACTCTGCTGTCTTTCTGAGCCTGATTTTAAGCTGTGAGCACAAACATGTCCCAGCATGGCTTGCTGGTCCCTTCTGCACCAACCTATTAAGCAAATCCCGTTCCCAGCAGAGCTCTCCGTGTGCTCCCTCACCTTCTCCCCAACCTAATTAGACACAAGAGCCCAGAGATCTCACCAACTACAGTCCTGTGGAGACACGAGCAGCAGGCAGATGGGCAGGCTGCAGGAGGGGCGAGAACCTGCCTGGGAGGCACGCAGCAAGCTGGCTTCCTTATTTCCCCCTTTGTGGAGGGAGGAGAGGCTCAAATCACCTCTACGCTCCCTAAGATTCAAATTCTAAGAATAATGCCCCCCCCAACCAGCCGCTCACGCTGGGATTAGGTCATCATTCACCTGCTTTATGGCTCTTGCCAGGTCCCGGTGGGGTAGGGTGGAGTGGCCCCAAGGAGTCCTAAGAATGCAGGCTTTGTTCCTGCAGGTTAAAAGCCAGAGACTTCACAGAGCGAGCTCGGAGCCGCAGAGCCGCAGAGCCGCAGAGCAGGCAGGAAGGGGGCCAGAGGTTCTCCAGCCATTGTCTCCCCTCCAGTTTAAGGGCTGCAAATCCCAGGCTCTCCTGGGGGGCCTAAGGAAACAATAGAAGACTGAGTTCTTATACCCTGAGAGTCAGAGGAGAATGATTTGGAAGATGGCACATTTGTACACCCACCATACTTAATGTCCACCTACTGGCCCTGTGAGGAACTGAGATTCAGAGTAATCTGTCCTCCCCTCCCTGGAAAAGTTGTCCGATGGCTACTGTGTGCCAGGCTCTGGGCTGAGGGTGCAGCGGTGACACGGACAGCAGGGGTCCCTGCTCTCGTGGAATTCATTGCTGCACATTGAGGCAGACAGAAATTGAGCAAGTACCGGAATGGTGGATTATTTAATCTGTGATAAATGGTAAGAGATGTAAGGGGTGTGGTTGAATGTTTGTGTAGGAAGGATAAGCTAATCCAACCCCATCTGGGGATGGGAGGTGCTTCTTCAAGGGGCGGTAACTGGCCCAGGATCTCAGGACGAGTGGGTTGGCAGAGCTGGGGCTAGGACTGAGGTTCGCTGTGCTGGAACACACGAGATCCTTCCCTTCCTCCCGCCTTGCCTCTTCTGGAACCCAGACCGCTCGTCCTGACCCTGCAGTACCTATCACCCCAGTTCCAGATGTCTTGGCCAAACTCACCCTCACTTCAGTCTCCTCAACTGAGTTTTATCTTTCTTTCTGCAGCAGGAATTCCCAAGGATGAAGATACCACCTGTGTTTTATGCTACCTGCAGCCAAAACACAACTGTATCCAGTTAATCCTCTTGAATTTCTGACCTACTTTATCCAGCATAAATACAATAAAATTCCCCCATACTGGTCTGCATCTCAATTTCCTTTTCTCTCCAGCCTAATTTTTTTTTAAATGTGTTTTACACAGTTACCTTTCCCAAAGAGGTATTACAAGGTATACTACAAAAATAGCTAACATTTACCAAATAAGTCCTTGGAGTGCCAGGCCGGCAGCTTGGGGCATAGAATCTCAGAGGCTCCTCCCACGGCCTGATGGGAGGTGTTGGCGTACTCATTTCACAGATAAAGCACTGAGGCCCCGGAAGGGTAACTGAGCTGCCAAGGTCACTGCTGACAAGTGAGAGAACAGGGATTCAAACCCGGGCACGCCAGCTCAGAACCAGGCTCTTCATCATATCCGTCCACTCTGGGCCAAAGTCATCCTTCATCCACTAGTGAATTGTTCCTCTACCAGCGATATCATTTATTCATTCAACAAATATTTATAGAGTACCCACTAGGTGCCAGGCACTGTTGTAGGCACTGGGAATACAACTGTGAGCAAATGGGCAAAGTCCCTGATGTCAAAGACCTTATATCTTGATGAGGGGGAAGAATATTAACAACACGTAAATATACGGGGTGCCTGGGGGGCTCAGTCAGTTAAGCGTCTGCCTTCGGCTCAGGTCATGATCCCAGGGTCCTGGGATGGAGCCCCGCATTGGGCTCCCTGCTCAGTGGGAAGCCTGCTTCTCCCTTTCCCACTCCCCCTGCTTGTGTTCCCTCTCTTGCTCTGTCTCTCTCTCTCTGTTAAATAAATAAATAAGATCTTTAAAAAAAAACCACACGTGGGGCGCCTGGGTGGCACAGCGGTTAAGCGTCTGCCTTCGGCTCAGGGCGTGATCCCGGCGTTATGGGATCGAGCCCCACATCAGGCTCCTCCGCTAGGAGCCTGCTTCTTCCTCTCCCACTGCCCCTGCTTGTGTTCCCTCTCTCGCTGGCTGTCTCTCTCTCTGTCAAATAAATAAATAAAATATTTAAAAAAGAACCCACACGTAAATATAGAATATGTTAAATGGCAGCAGTTGCCAAGGAGAAACATTTAAGGGACTGGAGAGCGCAGGAGGGCATTTTCGTGACTATCATCCATACATGTGTTGTGCTGTGGTCAGGGAAGCCTTCAGTGAGAGGGTGGCATTCGAGTAAAGGCCTGAAGGAAGAGAGGGGGTTGGCTATGTGAGTATCTGGGTAAAAAATGTTCCAAGCAGAGCGAACACGCGACACAAAGGCCCTGAGGCAAGAACACAGAAGGAGCAAGAACAAGGAGGCCAGGGTGGCTAGCTAGAACATTGTGAGGGTACAAGGAGAAGGAGGCTGAAGGGGTGCAGGAGGCCAGCTCATGGGGATCCTCAGAGGCCACAGTGAGGACTTGGGATCTCGCTCTTGGCAAGACGGGAGTCGTCACAGAGTTTAAGTGGAAGAATGACATGATCTGATTTACATTTTAAGTCACTCTGAGAAAGGGTCGAATTCTGAATACTTTTTTAGGGGAGAACTAATTTGCTGATGGACAGGGTATGGGGATTGGAGTGAAGTCAAGAATGACTCCAAAGCTTTTGGCCCGAGCAACTGCAAGGTTGGAGTCGCCATTTAGGAGCATTTGGGGGAGGAGAATTAGGAGTTGAGGGCAGAATGAGGAGTTTGGGTTTGGACCACTTGAGTCTGAGATGCCTCTTAACGGTCCAAGCGAGGATGTTGTGGAGGCATCTACGCGTCTAAGTCTGCAGTCTTAGGCGGATCCCGGCAGCCGGTTTGGTTCGGCAGCCACAACCATTTAGATGGTCTTGCAAGTCGGGAGAGGAGGTTAGATCACCAAAGAAGAACAGGAAACATAGAGGAGAGGTCCAAGGACTTACTCCAGGGAAACATTGCATTTAAAGTTTTGCAGAACGATGAGGAACCAGTGAAAGAGACTAAGAATGAGCAGACAGTGCGATGATAGGAAAACTACAAAAGAGAGGAATTCCAGAAGCCAACCGAAGACAGTGTTTCAGGAAGGGAGTGACCTAGTGTACCAAATGCTGCTGGTGGGTCAAGGCAGTTGAGAACTGACCAAGAAAGTGACCGTGGGAGCCCTGATGACTTTGACAAGAACAAATTGGGGAGAGTGGTGGAGGCATAAGTCTGACTACCGTGGATTCAAGAGCAAATGGTAGGAGAGGAACCAGAGCTGGTGGGTATAGATCTGACTGTCCAATATGGTGGCCACTAGCCACATGCGGTTACTGAACACATGAAATGTGTCTAGTACAAGCTGAGATGTGCTTTAAGTACAAAAAGACACTGATTTCAAAGATGGTATGAAAAAAGAATACAAAATACCAGTTTTTTATATTGATTATATATTAAAATAATATTTTGGATATATTAGGTTAAATAAAAGATAAGAAAATTAATTTCACCTGTTTTTTATTTTTTCTAAATGTCTTTCTTTTTACAAAAACAATCAAGAAACTTCTATTTTTATTTTTTAATCAATTAATTTATTTATGTAATCTCTATACCCAACATGGGGCTTGAACTCACAACCCCTGAGATCAAGAGTCACACGCTCTACTGACTGAGCCAGCCAGGCTCCCCTCTTTTTTTTCACCTTTTTATGGTGGTTACTAGAAAATTTAATTTTTTAAAAAGATTTTATTTATTTATTTATTTATTTATTTATTTATTTAGAGAGAAAGAATAGGGGCAGAGGCAGAGGGAGAGAGAGAATCCTTAAGCAGGCTCTGCACGCAGAGTATGGAGCCCGACCAGGGCTCCATCTCACTTCCCTGACATTACGACCTGGGTTGAAATCGAGAGTCAGATGCTTCACTGATTGAACCACTCAGGTGCCCTGGTGACTAGAAAATTTAAAGTCACCTGTGCGGCTTGCATTCTCTGAGATAGTGCCAGTAGAGAGAATGCTTTTGAATTTTTGCTAATATCAGTGATCACTCAGCTTTTTCTATTCGTGGACCATTTCACCAGATACCTCCACACATCACCCACCCTACAGACGCCTCTTGGAATCCATGAACTTTCGGTGGGGGGAGGGTGGTGTTGGGGGGATCAAATTGTTCTGTATTTTGCTTTGAGTAATGGTTACACCAGTGTCATTAGATTTAAAAATTCATTGAGCTGTACACTTAAGATTTGTGCATTTTGCTCTAACTAAAAAACAACAATTATGAAAAGTCTGGACGATGAGATGTCTGTTTTGATTAAAAGTACAAGAATCGCAGCATTCTAGAGCTGCTGGGGAGTCCGAGACAGCAACCCCACCCCCGTCCTTCTGCAGCCCATACAGCGCTGACCTGGGGCCTGGCAGGCAGGTCTGCGGTCTCCCTGCACCAGAGCTGTAAAGCCAGCTTGATTCTTCACAGGGTTTAGACCACCTGCTCTCTCTGGGAGCCCCCAGTGTACCTTCCAAGAAAGAATGTCAAGCGTGGGAAAGGCTCTGCAGGGGGCCGCTGTGGCCGAGGAGGCCATACCAACAATGGGGGACAAAAGCCCCCTCCAGAGGAGAAGGCTGGCCGTTGAGGGCTGGCAGTCCACTTCAACCAAGAGAGGCGGGCAGGCCGAGAGAACCTGCCGAGGAAGGAGCACAAAGGAGGAAGCTGCTGGATGGTGGACTGGCCATGGCCAGCCCCAAGTTCCCTCCCTCCCCCCAGACCCACCCGCTCATCTCTTTCCTCCACCCCAACAAAAGCAAAAACTGAGGCCTCTCTCAACTTCCAATTAGTTTTTCAAATGAATAATGACCACTGGGACCCACTGCTATTTGTGCTTTTAGAAGGGAATGCAATTACAAAGGAAAAAAACCACGGTGGGGACAATTCCTGCGCTTTATCACCGTTAACTACAACACTAATGGCATCGTGAAAGACTTCACCCCTCCCCGCAGAGGGGCTGGGAGCTTCTTATTCCCGTGGGGGTCCTACTTAAGACCGAGTGCTATTTTTTTCCCCTAAAGAAATGCTCTAATCAATGGGGGACTTGTCGCTTTTAATGATAATCCCCTATGTTTGTATTCACTTCAAGCTCACAAAGAGGCTTCCCGTTCACTGCTTCATTTGCTCCCTCCCACAGGCCCCTGGAGAAAGGCAGTGCAGGCTGGCCTCTCAGAGGGCTGGGAGGTCAGGTGCCCCGCCGGCCCCACTGCACGGAGGGAGCACAGCTGGGAACTGATTCCTGATTCCAGGGCACAGCTCCGGTGTGGTTTCCAGACTCCAGGTCCCTCAGGAAATGTGAGCTGGGGACAATCAAACAAGCATGTGGATCTGGTACAGGCCGCTTACTGCGCTCCTACCAACACGCAGGAAAGAAGTGATGACCGTACCTACACGGATCAAACACTGAGTCAACGAGGAGGGCCAGGCACTCTGGTTAAGTGTTTTGGGCATGACCTTATTTAATCCTTATAAAGCCCTTAGAGGTATTATCCTCATTTTTACTGACGGGAAATCAAGGCCCTAAGGGGTAAGGAGGGGCACAGGGCTTATCAGGCGGGTGAGCTGGACTCTAAACTACCATGGTGAGTACTCCTTAGCGGAAGCCAGGCCTAGCACTTCTGTGGTATCGAAGAAAACCAGAGCCACATGGTAGTTCGAGCAGTAAAAACAGGTTTCATTCAGGACTACTGCAATAGGGGGAAAGAGACCTCAGTATAGAACCGGGTCCAATTCAGAATACAGCAGGGGCAAGTGGGAATTTATAGGCAAGGGGCAGGGTGGGGATTGGTGGATGGTAGGAGCTTCTGGCTAAATGGACCTTACAGGATCCTTGCCGAAGACGGGCCGGGGTGATCAGATGTCCCCTGAGGCACAGCAGAGGATATCCAGCTAAGTTGGAAAACGATCAGATTAAAATAATTTCTACCCCCCCAATTCAATAAATCCTGTTAGAATTACCTCTATTTCAAAAGTTATCTAAATGTATTTATGATGTTTCGACTACTAGCATTACAGGCAATGAGCCCAAGTACGGAACTTGGTGCCAAGCGCTGAGCCAAGCACTTTAGATGCACGAAGCTCCTTTAGTTATACGACGCGGGCACGGTTATGATCTCTCTTCCACAGAAGAGGAGGCTTAGAGAACTGCAGCCACTGCCCCATGTCCCTCGGCCTCAACCACGCCAACAAGTGGTGACAGCACGCTTGCCTGACACTCGATCTACCCACTGGACCGTACTCGTCACCGTGACTTCTCCACATGATACTACAGGCCTCCAGCTGACGGCGGGCCTGGCACAACTTCAGGAGCATCCCTGAAATATGCATGTCTGAGCCTAAGAATCCTCACGCGGCCCGCCTCCTTTTAAGACAATTCCTCCCCTTCCCCACTGCACGCCAAGCCCACACTCTCAAGGCAAAAGCAGAGAGGCCTTCAGAGACCAACAGGGCTCCTTTGCAGACAGATGGTGCCCACTGCTGGAGAAGAAAGGATGCTCGATTTTCCAGGCAGATCTCAGTCCTGTTAGGCAAGAGTCAAAAAGATCAATGGAAAAAGGCCTGGAGAAAGACCATGGCCACCATGTCAACAGTACTTCCCAACTAAGTCCTCCTGTTATGTGCCCTGGGGATCCCGCCAGCCCCAAAACCCTAGAACAAACTCTCAGTCAGGTCTCTGTTCCTGTTATTCTCTTTATTCCAAAACAGATTAATTACAAATTTCAACTTTTCAAATGCAACATCTGGCGGCTAAGTTAGGAATATTCACAGCATCTGGCTAGGGCACCATGCCAAAGAAACGGAGTATCGGGGCTCACAGGTATCCACTCTGTGCTGGGGGAAATAGAAAAACAACAAGCAAAAGTATAACCACAATTTTGACTTTTTTCTGTTTAAATAAAGTTTCTTCATTCCTCTTTACAAACTGTGAATTGTTCTTGACTCCTTTTCTTGATACTCATTTCGACTTTCAGAACTTCCTTCCTTCTTCTGGCACTAGTGTGCTGTTCTGAAAGGAAATGGGGACAAACATGGAATTACTGAAGGTTTCAATTCACTGTTACAGTTCCTAACTGGTGACGACAGAGGGACCAAGGTCCTCTGCCATTGGTAAGATCCCACTTATATAGGAATATCATTTATCTATTAATTATTTATTTATGCCCCATCTCATTTCACAAGAGGTTGCGAGACAGCTAGTTCTGACTACAGCTGATAACAACGTAAATAGAAGACAATGACACAAACCTGACAACTAAGAAAGTGGCATATGGACCTCTGAGATGAGGGAATTCCAGGCACACCTCTCACAGCGCAAGGCCAAAAAGACAGTGTAAATTTCAACTAGGGGAAGAAAAAGGAAAGCTTGAAAAATGTTCATCTTCAATCTGCCAGACTCCAGGTCTGACAAGCAGCCCGGTGCCCTCGGGAGCTTCGAAGATGACATTCTGGCCATTCAGAACAGAAACCTGCACCACGCTCCTGCCAGGCAGGACTCCTGTCACGTTCCTGCCAATGGTCAGTCTCAGCGTCTAAACCTAAGAATGAGTCTCAAAAATGGGATTCAGCTCACAGAAAAATTTTAAGAGGGGAGAAAAACCTTTCAGTCTCTATTCCTTCTTTCCCCATGGCTGTCCTTCCCTAGACTCGAAGAACTGATGGGGAAACACAGGAACGGAAATGACAATCCAGACGGCCACTGAGCAACCAGGAGGGTGAGGCAGCAAATAAGTGTTTTGGCAGCGCCAGCAAGCAGAGCACTGACACACACGCCGTCCCGAGCGGGCAGTTATACCCGGTGGTGAGGGCTGACGTGATGGTGACGCGGGCTTACAGGATGGCAGCCTCTAAGCCAATTATCAGTAGTTCCGGGGGACACAGGCACAGAACTAATCCTGAGGGCTGAAGGGAGTGCCCCTAATTCCCTGCCAACATCCAGAGGTTCCTGGGTACACTCTGAAATGTCCGTGCAGAGAGGACAGCATGCGTATGAAGGAAGAAGAGCTGAAAGGGTAGTGGCTCACAAGCCACCATCTTGGCTAAGAAGTTATAGCCTCTATCGAGCCTCATCAAATCAGTGTCTGTCCTCGGATGGAAAGCATTTAGCTACCAGAGACTTTCCTTTAAAATACTAGGTCCCAACCTCTGGAAGTCCCAAACGTCCACATGATCAAGCATCTTTCCTTTCTCTCAAGCAGTGTGATTTGGGGGTAGCAGCAGCATGAGGGCTGACTATCTAAATAGCAAGAAAAAAAAATCAATCCAGAGTTAAAGAATTAAAGAGCTCAATATTTAGCAGAAAGGACTACTCTGAAAGTGAAATCCCAGAGCAACTCTAATTCAGGACAAAACCCATTGGGTATGTCAGGGAATGGGGATAGGGACAAGGGACCACACAGGAACTTTCTCGAGTGTGGAAATAGTCTGTGTCTTGACTGAGGTGGTATTTACATGACTGAGTAACTTTGTCAAGATTTACAGATTTGTACACAAAAAGGGTAAATTTTACCAGATATAAATTATACCTCAATTAAACCTGAAAAAACAAAACCAAGACAAATGTAGTCTTTCTGGGTTGAGGGTTAGATGTGCCAGCTTGTGCTCACACATCAGTGAAAAGGCTCTACATTCTACGCTTTCGTTGATCTCTCTGATTTGCAGAGGATTAACAATTAGATGGCTCCCTTCCAAGGCAAGGGATCAGGTAACATAAATGAAAACTCAAATACCTCCCCCTTCTCCTCGTTGGCCTAGTATAAGTGTCCGCAAACGATGCCCTAAGGGCCAAATCTAGCCCACCACCTGTTCTTGTAAATTGAAGTTTTAACTGGGTGTCTCAGTCAGTTAAGCGTCTGACTCTTGGTTTCGGCTCAGGTCACGATCTCAGGGTCGTGGGACTGAGACAGAGCCCCGCTTCGGGCTCCTCACTCATCGTGGAGTCTGCTCGTCCCTCTCCCTCCCCTTCTGCCCCTCTCCCAGTTTGTGCGTGAGCTCTCTCTCTCAAATAAATAAAATCTTTAAAAAAATAGGGGCGCCTGGGTAGTGCAGTCGTTAAGCATCTGCCTTCGGCTCAGGGCGTGATCCCGGCGTTCCGGGATCGAGTCCCACATCGGGCTCCTCGGCTGGGAGCCTGCTTCTTCCTCTCCCTCTCCCCTGCTGTGTTCCCTCTCTCGCTGGCTGTCTCTCTGTCACATAAATAAAATAAAATCTTTAAAAAAAAAATCTTAAAAAAATAAAGTTTTATTGGAACACAGCCACACTCATTTGTGTACCGTCTACGGCTACTTTCAAACAGCAGTGGTAGAGCTGAGCAGCTACGACAGAGGCCGTCTGGTCTGCAAAGCCTAAAATACTATCTTTCCAGAAAACTTTTGCTGATCCCTAGTCTAGAGGAGCTGATCAATGAAGCAGACACTCACTCTCCTTCCCTCCCTTGACCTTGCCTCCACTTCCATCCGCACCCCAGGACTAACCCCTAGAGCATGGGTGATCTTCCACTTGGTGTTTTAGCCACACAGGGAGCAGCCCTGAACTACACCCTGAGTTTCAGGAACCAGGGTTCTGATGCTGGCTTTGAGCTATGGCCAACAGTCCTTCATAACTGAGTCTCGCCAAACCACACTGCTTGGCCCAACCAAAGATTAGTGTTACAAAAAGGCCCAGAAACAGTGACAAGGTGTGCCAGGATTTGCCATGGGACCATCATTTCATGAATTTAGACGTTCTGAATGGGGTCCCCACTCAAGAAGTCCAAGGTGGCATCTGTCTTATCCTCAACTCCGCTCTCCTATAAACATAGAGAAAGGGGCTGCTGTCTATAAAGTGCCCCACAGACCTAAGGGAGGATGGAGTCTGATGTAGTCAAAGCCAGGTCAAAGTTACCCCATCAGCTGGGCTAACTCAGGGAGCTCTGATTTTTGCCCTGGTCCAGTCATAACCTGGTCCAGCAAGTTGAAAAATGGCCCCAGAATTCAGCTTTGGCTTGGGGAAGGTGGGGAGGAACAAGTGGGTTGAAAATCAGATAAACGACTGACATGCACAAGGTGGGCAAGATGGGAAAGGGGCCCTGCTTCTGGGATGAGTCCACCCTTCATCTTTACCGTAGTGTCCTATATTTTGCCAATCTACTGCTCTGCTCTGCAGCGATCCTGCCAAAGGAAAGAGGGTTTGAGAATCAAGAAAGGACAGTGGGAAGAGAAATAAGCTTGAGAAAAGAAATGGCAAACACCCAACCAGAGCTTCCGTTAGGGTCAATGATCTCCCCAGTGGCAGAGTTTGTTCTAGGACTCACAACGACAGCAACAGAAGAGTGGGCTTTAACTTTCTGTATAAGGGAGGGGTGTGTGTGTGTGTGTGTGTGTGTGTGTGTATACGCGCATGTGTATGTGTGCTGGGGAAGGGATGAGAACCATGATCTCTCTCTTCAGAAAATGTACACAATTTTAGGATTTCAGATGAGGAACTCCTGCTAAGCAGGATCTAAATCTATCTCACCTCCCCCTTGATTTCATTCATCTTGTGTGGGAAACTTCCAGAAAAGAGAGAACTCCACACTTTTGGCTCCCTGGGGCCTGGACTAGCTGCTGCCAGGGAACAGGGCTCTGCTTAGAAAAAACAGCTGAATCCCTGGCTCTTTCTCAGATGCAGTGCAGAGCTGCCAAGTGAAGGCTGCTGGAGGGGCAGAGAAACGAAGCAGCTGCTGCGGCCGGTGCTCAGAGCAGCTCTGGCGGACCGTGGATTACTAAAGGGAAGTGCGGGAGTGTGTTGAGACCAGTCTCCAAGGCGAGGCACTCAGAAAGCTCACGATGGAGACTCGAGCAGGGCTGAGACACGTGGCTCTCCCGCCTACTAAGGGTCTCTGAGACAGCCTCTCTGATCTGACCAACTGAACCGGCAGCCGTGCTGGACGGCACACTACTGAGTTCAATTCTTACAGCATATGTCTCGGAGAGGAGAAAGCAGGGCACATCTGAAACTGTTAACTTCCAAAGGTGAAAGCAACTCTGACCTTTTCGTATTGACCTTTACGCGGCTGAAATCACCCAAGTTCTCATAAAGTCAAATCAATGAGAAACACCTATGTGACATTTAAATTTGCCTCTCATCCAGGTTCGAAAGTCAAGCTGCCAGCAAGCTGCCGCCGCCGAGTTAAATCGGACCATTTGTGCAAACCTAAGGTTGTCTGGTTGTCAGGGACGCCGTAGAGGCTACGGAGCAGGGCTCCCTGTTGGGGGGGTCTCTTAAAACCTGCAGCAGTCTGGGGGCGGGGGAGAGGGTGGGAAGAGCATGGACCTCACACTGAGGAGGAAAAGCCCCGTGAGTCTGTTAGGGGTTACAGAGGAGTAACTCTCTGAGGCCTGGGAGGAGGGCAGTGTAGGATTCTCTGTGGCAGTAGAGAACATTTTTATACCAGCCGGCACGCTACCAACAATCTTCTGTTACATGTGTTCTAATCCATTTTAATCTTCATAAAGAAATTATTTTCTTCTCTTATTCTAATGTGTCAGGGCATAAATCACTGTGGTTTTAATACACTTAAAGCTGATCACCAAGGACCTTTTCTGACTTAGAAGGCTGGATTAAGGTGTCACACTTGCCCCCAAGGATCCAAATCATTCTGCCACAAACCCTTGTTCAAAGAGCTGGGTGAGGAGAGCTGACGGAGATATTCCTAATCCCACTCTGAGTCCCTGGCCCATCCCCAGCCTTACCTCTTGATTGCCTGCTGGGCCAGCATCCGATTGCCAGCCAGAAACGTCACACTGCCCAAGATGGCCAGGTACTTCAGGGTCTGGAACATGTTGAGCTGAGTCCAATAGACATACATGAGCCCCAGCATCGCTGCAGGAACAGATGTCATGACAGCCAATTAAATGAAGCAGTGACAATGGCCTGGGGCAGAGGACAGTTAGGAACAGTAACTGCTGGATTCTGAAGAAGTCCCTATTTCTAGACCAGCTGGTTTTATTCCTTTTATCCGATGCCAGAAAACGAATAACTCAATATACTTACCTTGACTACCAAAAAATCCAGAGGTAAAAATCAGACCTCAGCACCTCAGCTACTTTAACTATCTTGTTCCATGTTCCAGCTCACAGCTGTTTTATTGTAGGTTTTAATTTTTTGTTTTGTTGTTGTTGTTTTTTTTTAAAACATGACTGTCCTTTTATATTCAGGATTCATTTTACTTTTCAAATTCTGAACGAAAGCATGTAGGATTAAGCAAATGAATAATTTCCTTTCCATTACAAAAAATGATTAAGGGTATTTTGTCAGCATGACTAAGAAGGCACAAGGAGCACTGGGGAGGAAGGGTTAGTAAAAAGGTCTGGGCACTGGGAGCCCTTGGTTCTGGTCCGGACTCTGCCCTCCCCAGCCACTTCCATTTCTCTGAGCTGACATTCTCTCACTTGTCAAACAGGGATCATAATTCCTGCACTGGGCACCCCCATCAGGGCTGTGATGAAAATCGAATGAGGGAATATGCCCAAAAAGCACTCGGGTAAGAAAAGTCACGGCTCTAAACAAACTGATATTCAGGTTTTGTTCTCAGCCTGACTTGGGAGGGCTATCACTCAAATCCAGTAACTGGGCTGGGGAGAAAGGTCATCCTGTCAATTTTGCCCAGAAGGATGACGGATGAACTACAGTAGGGGTTCTTAACCATTTCTGAGGTCATGGACCACTGTGAGTATCTGATCAAAGTTATGGACTTCCCTCTTTCCCCAGAAAAACACAGACACACATTTGCCTAGAATTTCAAGTGATTCATCTGTGCAGCCCCACAGACTCCGCACACTATGCACACACAGAGGGTTACTCCTGAAAGTCAACGAAATCAGAAAAGAGTATTGCAGCCTCGGGGCGCCTGGGCAGCTCAGTCGGTTAAGTGTCTGCCTTTGGCTCAGGTCATGATCCCAGGGTCCTAGGATCAAGCCCAGGGTCCTGGGATCCAGCCCCATGTCGGGCTCCCTGCTCAACAGGAGAGTCCGCTTCTCCCTCTCGCTCTGCCCCTGTACATGTGTGTGCGCGCGCTCTCTCTCTCTGGTAAATAAATAAAATCTTAAAAAAAAAAAAAAAAGAATACTGAAGTCTCAGTGAAATGCAAGGCACCACAGATCCAACAGGGTCAAACGTCTCTGAAATGCTTAGCTGATTTGTGAATTTACTGTCTTGTTATGTTTTGGTACGGAGTTCTCAAGAGGACAATGCAGAACAGTGTGTCCAATTGTAGAAGAAACTGTTTTCTATTACTGTCCAGACACAGCCGCCAGCAAACGTGAAGATCGATACGGTGGGGAAAGATAACCTTTGGAAACTGCATTAATGCTCTTCATCCAGGAAGATGGCCCAATGTAAAGATACGATGAGTGAGTAATCTCTGGAAATGAACAGGGCTATTAAGTAGGGGTAAATGGCCAGCCAACAGCAGCCTAGCGCAATGAAACCCAATATAATGACAGCTGTTCTAAGCTGATGGACCAAACAGGTTTATCATCATATTAACTGTCCTAAAAGGCCAGGAGGAAGAGGGAAATGTTATGCTATTAAGTCATTATAGTTAATAGGCTGTGGGTCTACTTAACAGGGCTTTCGCGTGGGCAGGCAAAATGTCAGAGGAGGTTGAATGGAATTAGCAGCCTGGGGTGCTTACCAGCATGTCCCAGGTGAAAGATGATCGTGCTTGGAGCAAAAGTGAAGTTGGAGACATTGGCACCAATCCGGATCCACTGAACGATGCAGAGAAATAAATTAAAAAGACATTAGAACTTGAAAGGGAAGGCAACACATGCCACGTCAATGCTAATCCAATGAACAGCCCCAAGGGCTTAAAAGTTCATGCATACTTGAAGGACAGGAAATTTTTCCAAGTGACAACCACCCTATTATAAGTCCTCAGGAAAAAATTGTTCCCTTTCCTCTTTAGATAGGCATTCTGACACCTGCTTTCAAATGTGCCTGGGTAACTCAAACCTGAACATCCTCTTTAATGACAGCAAACTCTTCTATTTTAAAGCAGGTGAGACCACAAAGCCGAAAGGTCAGAGACCGCATTTATGATGAAGTCCCTGGCACTCAGCCTAATTCCTCTAAGTACGGGTAAGATAACCCCCTGGCAGCCGGCAGGGTGCACGCTCTTGCTCCGGGTTCTGTGTCTTTTGGAATTCTGATCACTCAAATATGAGAACAGGTGTGCCTACCCAACGCTGGTTTGCTGAAAGATCGTGCCGTGCCTTCCAGATTTAGACTGACCAATAATTCCTTTACTGAAATCAATGAATGAATTAGGAACACAGGCAACTAACCTCCCAAAAATAAGAGCTAATGAGTTTTCCATGCAGTTCTCAAAATTCTCTGACCTTTGAGGATATGCACCTCATAATTTTAAAAGAGAGACAAAGAAAAAAATTGATAAAAAGAAAATTCAAACAGTACATTAAAGTATAAAAATTTCCTTCCTTTATACTTCCTACAAGGTGAGTATACTCCTTTTATAGTGTCGGAGGTGGCCGACACTAACAGACAAGGCCTTTTTAAGGTTTTTACACAAAGAGGATCACAGACACACACTATGCTACCCCTGAGCTGCTTCACTCGGTAAGACATCACCGCAATCATGTCGTATCGGCATATAAATCTATCCATTCTTTTAATAAACCTGCATATTATCCCATTATATGATGTACCATAATTTATCTAACACTAGCTTTTATGAGGACTTTGGGTTGTTTACAGTTTCAGGCTCCAAATGCTGAAATGCACACCCTCTGTACCCTGTTTTTAGGTAGCTATCAGCATTGGGCCTTGCTTTTTTCACACCTGACCTCATCTGAACCCTCCTACAGAGCATCCCAGTCCATGTACTTTGGTCATTTTTGGTGACTCTTAGGTACTTTCTCATGCCCCTCGTTACTGGATAGTTTATCTGGCTGTTCCCCCATAGTGGGGAATTTTAGTTATTCTAAAATTTTTTGACCATCGGTTCGGGTCACAGCTGCTGGACCCCTTTGGAACTGTGCTGAGGCCAGAGCACCAGAGCACAAAGCCTCCTTTAGAACAGCTCCATCTGCTGAGTCTGGCGCCAGACACACGCTGCCCATGCTAATTACAACTACTCACCAGAGCAAAGAGCAGGAGCAAGGGCGAGAGGACCAGGGCGGTGAATGTATTAGACACCACCGTGGGAGGCCTCTTCTCAGGCTCTCGGAACAGATGCTGCCGAAAGAAGACATACCAAGAATGTTTAAGAATGTGCCCTTTCCAGCAGGGGCTGCCGTGTATACCAGGGACCAAAATGCCAGTGACATTCAAGAAGACATGCTTCCCAGAGGCCAAACCCTCATGGCAATGAGTGGACACTTGGCCTTTTGCCTCTTCTCAATGCTGGCTTCTAATCCCAGAGGTCTTCTTCCAAAAACAGCAGTGCCAGCTTACACTACTTGGTCAACCTTCTTTTTCCCTCAAAGACTCATTGCCATTTAGAGGTTAGAAAATACAACCCATCCCATGGCATTTGCCTAGTGTCAAAGAGGGTGATGGCAGCTGGGGGGGGGGGGGGGCTCAGTCGGTTAAGCATTTGACTTCAGTTTAGGTCATGATCTCAGGGTCCTGGGATCAAGCCCTGTGTTCAGTTCCCCACTCAGTGGGAAGTCTGCTTGTCCCTCTGCCCTTCCCCGCACTCGTAATCTTTCTCTCAAATAAATAATCTAAAAAACCCCCCCAAAAAACAACAAGAGGGTGCCTAGGTATATGGATAGTTTAGGTAACAGACATCCGAGGCCAGACTCTGGATTTCATAATGCTTCTGGGTTCCTAGGGCGGCACCATCATATGCTGCTGTCCCACTTAAGTTAGCTAACTGGGGGTAAGCTCACTCTCCTTTACAATGTAAAAGAGCCTCACTGTGGATGGTTCAACCATAACTCACCCCTTCTGAATCCAGCCCATGGCTCTAAGGAAGCCCTAAATAAACATTCTCCCTTCCTTGTTCTGCCTGATTTCTGGAATTAAACCAGAAAGCTGGGCAAGCATTGTTCTGATATTTATTTTTTTCTGAGAAACTCTCTATGAAGATCTTTGGGAAGCTCATCTAGATAGGGCCACCCAGCAAAAGCAATGATGGACTGGGAGTCCAGAGACTTCTATGTGGGCTCAAGTAAAGGGGCAAGTTGCTTTACCAACTCTTTGCCTCAATTTCTAGAAAGCTGCGGTGGAGGGGGCGGGGGGGTGGGGGAGTGGGAGGGTGATGACCATCCTTATTTACCAACTCGTTGCCTCAATTTCTAGCTGGAAAGTTAGGGGTTGGAGGGCGATGACCATCCTATTAGGCTTGTAAGGAGGCTGTAAGGACCAAACGTAACAGGGCACCTGACTATGCTTTGTAAGCTCAAACACGTGCAAATTTAACTTTTCTTCAGACTTTCTTCCAATGCATAAACACGTGTCTGTCTTTCCTTGTCAATGTCCAGCCAACCCAGCTCCATGATGAGGCAGCCCCTCCTGGGAGTCCTGTTCCCAAATTTTCGCCTAGCTCCTCTTTGCTGCCGCTGCCATTAAGGGATCTCTAACACTGTCTATGGCATGTGTTGCCGCCTCCTCCACCCTACAACTCAGTCAGCACCCTTCATCATCACGGTCGTACCTTCTGCAATCTCACTGCGTTTTAGTCTTAAACAATGCTGTATCAACATTAGGAGGATTTCAAAAAAGAATTCTACTATGACACCCTTTGGGCCCTTGTCCTTTTTTTTTTTTTTTATTAGTGACAAAGGAGTAAGTAGCCTTCCTGAAACATTTCAACATTAACTCGTGTGTGGTATGAACAGTTTCCATGTTACTACAGTATGATCATTTCTCATGACTACAAAACAGTCCACTGAGTGCGTCCACCTCCGTCTCCTTAACCAGTGGCTCAAACTGTTTAACGATTACTAAGTTTCTTTTGTTTTATGTTTATTTTGTAAAATGTTTTAGAAACTGTTCAAAGCCTTTCCTTTCTTTTCTGGTCACCTATTTTGATCCTCACAACAGTCCTGTGAGCTGGGCAGAGATTGCTAACTGTGTGCATGGCAGGTCAATCTCTGGAGAGAGGATCGCCTGGGGGAGGAAAGCCCCGTCCTCCTGCCCAAGTGAATTTTCCACCTAGAAGGCCCAACAACCCTGATTTCTGCAGGAGCAGAGAGGAAGAAAGCCAAACCCACCCGTGCTGTAGCTCTCAAGCAGCTAGCTTAAGGCTGAATCTTCTGGATGCTTAGGGAAAACAGCCTCTGATTTTTGTGACCAACTATCTACTTTCGGGGAGCTGGACACTGGGCTCTGAGCCTGTTTTTTCAAGCTCTTGGACGCGAATGATATTTGTCCTAATTCACAGGGTGGCGAAGCCCACACTACAAAATATCGTATGAACAGGCTACAGAAAAGAAGCCAGAGCCGCAGCCCAGGCGTTTACTGCCCGTTTCACGTTTCCCCTCCTTGTTTAGGGCAGGAGCCCTCAGGCTTCTTATACCTGAATTTCCTGTTTGGGGGTGAAAAGGTTCTTGGACAGGACAGTCGAAGGAGCATCTTCTTCAGGGAACTTGATGACCACGTCAGCCTAAAAAAATAAGGGTGGTTTTTAAAGGCGCAGTGCAGAGAAGGGGCTGAAACTCGTCAGCAGAGTAGCACTCGCTCACTCACATCCAGGACCATAACTGAAAATAGCTCCAAGCAGTCCAATCACTTCTGATCCATTAGCTGACAAATTGGGGCAGTAAAAATTTCAAGAACAAAACAACTATTTGTTAAAAATGCTTTTTAGAGCAAGAGTTCCAATTTTCTACTGGTCTGGTGAGCCCCACAGAGCAGCTTAATACAAAAATCCCAGCTGGTATTCAGGCTGTTACAGTTGCAATCAGAAACTGCTTGGTGTCCCTGGGAAGTGTGATTTAGTCACAGGAAAAAAAAAATAAATGTGCTCTTGTAACAAAAAACAACCCAAAGTCCAGGAGAAGAAAAAAAGCTTTGACTACAACGCAAAGAAATGCACCTGCCCCTTCGTCTTGCAAAGGGTGTGACCACCATTCGAGGCCTGCAGTTTGGCCTCTGCTACCTTTCCAAACGCCTCCTGCTCTTGACCAGACTCGGGTACTCCAGCAAAATGGACCCACTCGGGTCTCCCCGAAAGCACCTTCTGCAGGCTGTTCCCCAACGATCATTCCACAGCCCCCAGATACTATTCTGATAAACCCTGCAATTCTTCAACCCCTAGCTCGAATGTGGTCTTAAAGTTCGTCTCTCATCGCACTAATCAAAGGTGAGATATGTAGGTGAGAAGCACTATGTAAACTATAACACAGCAGGCAAATGCTGGTTAATAGTTTATGAGCATCTTGCATATTCTACAACTCACTATCCCAAGTCATCCTGAATTGTTATTAAAATTCAACTCTTACCCTCTCCCACCCCACCCTGAGGCTGTACCATATCTCAAAGACCAGGGCCTTCATCTCTTACATCTATGGATTCCCCCATAGCATTTTGCTATAAAATGAAAACCTCCTTCAAGGGTAACTTTTCTAAAAATTCGCTAGGACCCACGAGAGCAAATTTTGGCTCCATTCACTCACTCTGTCACTACTTATCAAGCACGCGCTAGGTGCCGGGCCACGTACATATTCCTAAGATTCCTAGTGGAAGACAGCACACAGCCCCTCACCTCCCCAGGCCTATTTATTGCCCTGCACAGGCGAGGCTAGGGGAAAAAGAGCTGTCCCTGTCGGTGGCACAGCCACTCTTGCCTAGGTCAAGGCGCATTTGGGCACATACCACATTCCAAAGGATTGGGTTCTTCAAAGTGGCATCTCCGATGATCAGATAGAGAGTGTAGGTGCCGGACGCAGAGTCAAATTCGATCTTTCTCTCGGAAGTATCCAGTTCAAACTTGTACACGTTCTTGCTGTCCGGCTCAGCAACAAACACCACTTCCTGGCCAGTCTTCTGGTTATGGAGTCGGACAAATGTCTGGATGGAACAGTACTACAATCTTTGATCTGATCATTTCAAAACTCCTTCTGTGCCCAACACTGAATCAACAAGGCAACAGACTGTTGGCTCTTTGGTCACAGCGGGAGCTCTGGGACCTGCCAGACCTGCGCAAGCAAGAGGACAGAGTGGCCGTCCCACTCTCGTTACCAGCTCAGAGAGCAGAGCTCACTTTTGGTTAGTATAAGAAATTTAACTTAGGGGTCCAGCCAATTCTCAACTACTTGGAGGCTGAATGCCCAGTTTGTGGATGATTTAAGCTCTTTGCTGCGGCTGCAATTTCTTCTTCCTGCTAGCCTTTTGGCCACTTTGCTGCCCAATTAACTTCTTCACCAGAGGGTGAAAAGAAGGGAAATGAGGTGGAACTGTAAGAGGCCCATTTTCAATTTCCTAGTGCCTCCAGCTAAAGATTTAGTGGAAGAGGCTTGGGGATTGATAGCCAGACAGAGTTCTAACTGAGCAGAGCAGCCCGGCGTCACAGAGAGAGCCCAGGCTCTGAAGACAGGCTGATTTGGTTCCACGACTTAATAGGCGAGCATGTTACCTAACCTCCTCGGGCCCTGAGCTCTTCACCCTTACGAGAGAAAGATGCTGGTGTATCTGTGTCAAGATTCACAATGACGAAGGCAAAGCATTTAGTGCCAGGCCTGGTATAACGCTAATACTAGCTAGTCAACAAACAGTAGCTGAGATGCTCGTCAGTGCGACGGTACAAGTCTAATCACCTTATCCCGCCAGTGGCACGGGAAAGTAGGGCTTCTGCATATCAGAATTACAGCAAAATTTAACATCCATGCAGAGCTTTTCTCTCGGGTGTTCCAAAATAAAGAATGGAACAAGACAGGTAGATTGGTTCCATTTAACAGATCATAACGCATGACGATTAAATGAGTGGCTGTGGTCACACAATGCAGCGCTGGGTCCACGGGGGGAAAATGAAAATCTCATTTGTTACTCTTACACCTGGGCAACAAAGAACGACCATCAGAGTATTGAGGGAAAGGGCCCAGAGATGTGAAGCATCCTGACTACGGCAGTCTTGGCCAAGAATGGGATTTAGGAGCCCGGATGCCTGATCTTCCTCCCGCCAAAGCCAAGGGCAGGAGGCAGCCAGGCTCACCTGCAAAATACCAGCTCTACCTGGGAGGTCTCTAGGCCATGGTTCCAAAGTAGAATCTTGGGTGAGACAAGTATTCAGTTAAAGTCACACTTCCTCACTAACTCTCCCTGTCCTAGCCCTAATCCCACCAATTTAGTCTCGTCATTTCTTCTCTTCACATTCTTTCTTCCCTTATGCTGTTTCGCTGGCAAGCATCATTCTGAAAAGGAGTTGGGAAATGCTTTTTTCAGGTTGAAGTGCTTTGCGTCAGTGAGCCACGGCTAAGTGCCCTGACTGAGCTCTCGGGAGCTGAGGGGGGAGAAGAGAGGAGCAGAGAAGTGCCAGGGTGGTGGTCCTGGGGGCAGCCACTCTGGGGCCTGGGCACATGTGTAGCTACAAGAAACAGAAAGTGAAAAGGTTTCCAAGTAAATCCACTCACTTCAGTCACCTACTCTGAAGCCATCTCTCGGCATGAATTCGAATCTGCTAGCTCTTGCTCAAGTATCCCTAGAAAGCACCTAAACCAAGGCCACCAAGTCCCATGCTCTTTCCCGTCTTTCAGCGAAGTATTTACCTGAATTTCCCTTTATAATACTGCCATGGATGGGGAAGGGCTGAGAGCAGTTATTCTGGGGGGATGACAGAAGTGGGTATCTGAGAAGACAAGGGGCCATATCAGATTCTCTGGGGAAAGGGTATGATTTGAAAACCTTTTAAATAATAATTATCATTATTTTATATACGGAAAACAAAAATGAAATCTGTTGCTTTCATAATACAAAGCAGGCACAAGTTAAAAACGGCTGCGCTTCAGATTCCCACAAACTCTGCTGTGGTCAGAACAGAACGCTTGGGGCCTACTGCCTAGGTTTTCCTTTTTCAAAATTATTTTAATCTATTTTTTTTCCTCAGGAAAAAAAAAAGCCTCAGTTAAGTGCTAATCTGCCTTAAATATATCTTCTCGATACCAGCTGATCTTTTAAAAAAGAACCGTCTTCCATGTTCAGGGTTACGCCCAGTACATGAGGGGACAGCGTCATGTGGGAGAATGTGATGGACCATCAGGGTCCTCAGTGAAGACCCGAATGCAGGAATCTGGACTCGATATACACCACACCAACAACTCGGGCATATGTTAATGTTGCAGACCAAGAGAGGAGCTTGGGATTTTTCCTGACCTGGTGAGGGGTGAGTTCAGCACCGGTGTTCACATCTACCAGCTGGAAGAACAAAGCGAAGTTCTGGTGGCTGTCTGCGATGAATGTGCCCTTGGCTTTCGCTGGGTAGGTCACCCTGAAAGACACATGTATACGGCAAGTCTTCAGAGAGGATCTGCAGATCTCTGAGAACAGAATAAAGAAGACAAACTGCACTTCATTGCCTAATCCTCCCTCTCCCACTGGTACGCTTTCCCGCTGTGGATGGACACAAGGAGAGCAGTTGTCTGTGGCCAGAGGGCAAACCGCACTGAGAGAGCCAGGATGAGAAAAGCACAGTATAAACTCTCCTCGGGGTCTGGGGAAATGCTGTGTATAGACACTCCAGGCTTTCACTTCAAGGACCTAAGGATGTCAGTGCCACCACGTCAGGCACCAGTGGGGCGCACGCACACCAGGGCAGCGGAGAGCTGGGTGGGCAAGACAGCCAGGAGAAATCATCATGGCACTGATGCCGGCAGTTCTGTGTGAGTGAGGCTGGGAGATAAGGGGGTAGGAGACACAAAGCAAAGAAGGGCACTTATCCCTTTTTCTTTTTTTTTTATGCTGTATTTTTTTCCTGGACACGGTTTCAATGTATTTTCCTGCCTGAAAATGGGTTTTAAAGAGTCATTTTCTCAAAAGGCAGACTTGATGAAAAAGCCGTTCTTTTCACAGCTATCTCTTGGGGATGGCAAGGTAAGATGGCCAGGGGGAAAAACAAGCCAAACGGTTATAGAGCTCACACCTGGCTATATTTTACACTTAGGCTTTATATTTACTTATGAGTAACACCAACTCTTCATCCTTACAGAGGATTAAACTTTGCAAAGCACCCTCACAGACATTACTTCAGTGAATTCTCAACAGTGCTCTCATCTCCAATGTCCCTGAAAATAAGCCACAGGAAGGAAGCCCGGCCCCTTTCATAGGACTTAAAAGGAGTGAATGCTTAGCTTCTAGGCTCTGGCTAACATCTCTGGTCTTCATAATGGCCTTGAGGGTTCACTTTCCTTTTCTAGAGCCATAGCCACCTAGTTGAGTAAAGCTGGGGTCCGAAGTAAACCAGGGGTCTAGATGGGTCCCCCAAAAACAAGGATCTGGGAGAGGGCTGACAAACAGGCTTCATACAGTGTTCTGGCCCCCTCTGATCAACTGCCAATGGTTACCTAGAAGTTTGTGTTCAGCAGGAGCAAATGCTATGACTGATTAGTGATGCCTTCCACAAACTTGAGAAAGGAATTCACAGCCCCAGTACTAGGTATCTGCCATCTCAACTGTAAGGACCTGAAGCCTCCAACCAATTTCAGACCCACTGTGGGCCAAAGAGAGTTGTCATGAGGCCACTAAAAGCAGATTCAGGACTATGAAGATAAAGAGATTATACCAAAATATAAACACACTGCTTCCTTCGTTGACAAAGTCTTTTCTTTTTTAAAAAATGCCATCTGAACTAAACAATGTGCTTGGTAGCATAGGTGACTTGGACTCCGATGTTCTATTCCATTGCGGATGGACCACCTGTATAGACAACCCCCAAATCTGCCAGGATGCTGCTTGGCACCATGCCAGCAAAACTGGAGCCTCTTTAATTGAGGGTGCAAGCTGGGTCGCTGCTGACACAGAAACAGCATCCACAGGGGCTCAGTGCCTGGGCGTGCTCCTCTCAGCACAAGCCTGGGCTCCCCCTGGGCGGAGAAGGCACCCCACCTACCGGGTGGTTTTGGGTGCAATGCTCTGATCCTTGTCCACAGTGGAGAGATCAACATTTGTGATGCCAACTTCAGTGGAGATCTTGACTCGGAGCTAGAGACATATAAGAAAATCACCAGGAATTAACAGGCATATTCAAATTTTCCTCACAAAGATGATCCTAGGATGGGAGTCTTCAATGATTTTAGTAAAGCTAACTCCGCCAGGTGGATTTCCACCTCTCCTATCAACAAGGCTTAAAAGCAACTCCTTGATTCTTATCCTTCCTTCCCTTCTTTGGCTTTGGTTGGATGGTATATACTAAAAGAGGGAAAAAAAATAGATTTTTTTTCATATGCCCTTTAAAATAAATAAGGGGGAAAACCTGAGAGCATTAACCTTCAAATAATTCAAATCAACAAGTACTCAATTCTAAGGATGGCTACTGTTTGCTACGTGAAAGACATGGACTTTTTAAGAATGATTTCATTTAATCCTCACAACTCTCTAAGGTACTGCTATTTCAGATGAGGAAATTAAAGATTAAGAAGATAAAGCCACTCGCTCGGGTTTAGCTGGCTAGTAAGCCACAGTGCCGATATTCAAGCTCAGGCACTCAGACTCAGTGCCCATGCTCTTAGGCACCTTGCTATCCAGCTTCCAGCGACACTTAACTCTCTATGCCAAGCAGTACTGTAGGTCTGCCCATAGAGACCTAAGACGCCATGGCCGTCATTTGCACCATTCACCAGGTACTTCTGAGCACGTGGTAGAGTTGTAATTCCCTGACCCCCTAGAGTCAGGTGTGGCCATGTGACTTGCTTCTGGCCAACGAAATGTGAGACCCCTCAATGGAAGCTTTAAGAGTCAGTGTGTGATTTTCTCCTTTCCTCTGACATGGATATAGACAATGTGCAGAGAGAGGTTTGCTCCTTCAGCCTGGGTCCTGGAGCAAGGACAGCACGAAGCTGAGTCTCCAGCAGACACACTAAGATACTTAGCATGGACAAAAAAGAAACTTCTGCTGTTCTTTTTTTTTTTTTTTTGAAGATTTTATTTCTTTATTTGACAGAGAGACAGCAAGAGAAGGAACACAAGCAGGGGAGTGTGAGAGGGAGAAGCAGTCTCCCCACAAAGCAGGGAGCCCAAAGCGGGGGTCGATCTCAGAACCCTGGGATCATGACCTGAGCTGAAGGCAGACGCGTATCAACTGAACCACCCAGATGCCCCGAAACTTCTGCTGTTCTAAGCTACTGAGACCTGGAGTTTGATAGAAGCACAAACCTGGAGTCCATCTTGACTCTTAGTGTTTGAATTCTTTTTTTTTTTTTTAAAGATTTTATTTATTTACTTGACAGAGATACAGCCAGCGAGAGAGAGAACACAAGCAGGGGGAGTGGGAGAGGAAGAAGCAGGCCCATAGCGGAGGAGCCCGATGTGGGGCTCGATCCCAGAACGCCGGGATCACGCCCTGAGCCCAAGGCAGACGCTTAACGACTGCGCTACCCAGGCGCCCCTAGTGTTTGAATTCTATGCGTGCCTTGTAAGTATTTTCACAAAGAGGAGCTAGCCAACACAATAAACAAGAACTTTTAAAAAACTAGATTAAAATAAATGTAAAATTCCAAGAGGCAGAAAACATTCTGAAAGACCATTCATGGGAAATTTTTTCTCTAAAATCTAAGTTTTAATGTGCAAATAATAAAAACCCAAGGCTATGCAAACATAGCCATAAGACTTCCAAATATTTGATAAGCTTGAATGTAATGCTTAAGGAAATCCTTGCCAAATCCACTGGTTTATAGTCTAAGTCAGGATCGAGGAATAGAGATAGAAGGCTGGGCAAATAACTGAAGGATGGCTTTGGCATTTTGCTAAAATGCACTATCAAGGTGTGACAGCCTCAAATCAAGCGCAAAGAAGACGAATTAAAAAGGCATAAAGATAGCTATCAAGTAATTTAATAGCCTTCTCTCCCATCTCATAATAACTATTTTGTGACAATGGCCTCAATTATGTCAGACTGAATAGGGGTGTTCTGTTTTACTTAAAAAACAACAACAAAACGGAAATGTAAAAGATTTATTACCAGAGTTTGTTAGGATATTATTACCTCCTACTTTTGAATATACAGCCACCTATTGGCAGAATTATATTCAGCAGCACTGCCTGTCACTGAGTCTAGGCAACTGGGTGAATCATGGTGGTAGGGAAGGGAAACAGACGGCCTTGCAGTTGAATAAATCCCCAAGGAAAGAGCTGGCGGCCTCTCCTTCGGCTCTTTGGGCTCTGTGCTGAGCAAACAGCTTCACAACTCATAGGGGGCTCAGAACCAGAGCAAACTCTGCTATACGAAACCCAGTGTGGAGAGGCACTGGCACCATCTGAAGAAAAACTAGAGTGGAAGATTCAAGCAAAGCAGCAGCCAAAGAGCTGTGATTAGGCTACTGATGTTTAGCAAGACACCCCACCAAGATCACTTTCCCTACACCCCCCTAGAGGATCTGGAGCACCCAGGTGCAGGGGGTATATACAGATGGCAGGATGCACTTCTCGTCCCAAAGGGCAAAGCTAAATTTTAACAAACCGGGCTGCTGCTTTAGCGGCGGGGTGTTCCAAGTGCTACAAAAGCACAGGAGAAGGAACTGCGACCTACGTCGGCCTGCGGTTAGCCCTTGGTCAGGGAGTGGGAAATTTGTAGCAGGAAGGCTCAGTGGTCCTTCAGTTTGGGCAGAGGTAGGAGTTTAGCAACATTCCATGCTACTGAAACAATCTGCCTTCACAGCTAACTGCTCGGCAAGCTCCATCAACATTAACCAGATAATTCCTTCTTCACTTCTTTGACTCATTCTCTTAATGGCTCACTCATTTGTAAATGTGATCTTAAAATCACTGTCCCACCTAAATGTCCATGGACAGGAGACTAGTTACATGACTACAGTATGAATTACCATGGAATAATTTAAAAAGACAAGGGAGATGTCTAGGGACAGATACAGAGGCATTCTCACCTACTTCTGAACACACAGCCATCCAATGACAGAATTATATTTAACAGCACTGTCTGTCATGGAATCTAGGCAACTGGGTGAATTATGGCAGGGGAGTGGCAGAGGGGGGAGGCCATCAAGTTGAAAAGACGCCCAAGGGGAAAGCTGGGAGCCTCTACTTTGTGACAAGAGCAAAGAATACAGCTGTTTATAGAATAATCCCTTTTGTGTAAACAAGAAAGGATATGCATACATTCATTAATATACATGCATCCTTCTTAAAATGTACACAGTTAGAAATGGATTCCTCTGAGGGGAGGAGCTGGATTGAAGGGATGAGATAAGCCTCATACATTTCATTATATACCTTTTTGCACTTTGACATTTTTTAAACTACATGCATATTTCACTCCTTTTTCGAAAAAATAGGGATTATCTGAGCAATGAGACTGTGTGCCATATACTTTGTTCTTTATAAACACTTGTATTAAAAAGCACCACCCAATAAATATGATTTTAAAAATAATACTCTTCCTTTCTGTAGACGGGTATATACAGACAGATGTTTAAAGATCTGTGTAAGGCTCTGCAATGTATCCTCATTGTAACAACAGAAAAGTCATCCACTTTCTGGGTTTTTACTTAAAATCCTAACTATAAACTTTCAACAATAACATGGTCGCTAAGGTCTGCTAATCAAGATTCAACTGTGTGTCTGTTCTAAAGACATCATAAGCATTCCCAGACAATACAGACCATGGATGACAAAGGGGCAAATTGCAGTGAACTCAAGTCATTTTGGGTTTGCTCTCAGCCCTAATTCTAAAAGGCTCCCTAAGTTAAAGGTTTCTTTGTTGCAGAGAAACACTGTAGGGCTGTTCTTGAATAGGGAACAGTTTAAAACAAGTCCTTCTGCTCCTAAAATCTTACTACAAATGGGTCTCTGGAAACACTGAAAAGAAAAGCGTTTTTATGCTACCCTTTTAAAGGAAATTGAGAAATAAAAATTATTGTAACTTTTTTCAAAGCCATGTTGTAAAGAATTCAGAGTAGGATCCCTGTGAGTTAGCTGCTTCTTCTTTCACACTAACACTTCAGGATTAGTTTTTATAATAGGAAAGGGACTTGTTTAGCCACTTTAAATGCAGCTAAGCCTGCTTTACACTGAATCATACTAGTCCTTTCTTTGCCTGTGCTGCATACCACATACACCTCAAAAAAATGTTTTAACACCAGGAAATGCAGTCTTTCTGCTGAGAGTAATAACCCCCCTGTTTAGCTCATTACTGTCAAAAATGATGGTGCATTAGAGGCAATTAATGCTAATGACAGCTTCGAAAACCCATGTTTCCCCTGACAGCAAGTCCAATGTCAATGAGTGCTATTACAGGCCTTCCACACCAAACCACTGTTAATGCACTCTGACCAATGTCAAGCATCTCTCAGGAGAGTAAACAGGACCTGCTGACCCGCTCTGAGGCTCTAAGTGTGACTATTACTGAAATTACAAAGTAAAGTTGCATATGTGACAGAGGTCAAAATACACACACACACACACACACACACACACACACACACACGAATAAAGCAACATAATGAAGAAGGAGAGATTCTGTAATGCTTACTTCACCACCAAGAAGGAAAGGACAGCAATGGCCTCAGGTGGGGCTTATAACCATTGCATGAATAATAGTTATTAGCCATTTCTGCTATTTTGCACTTCGATAATTTTTCCAACAATCACAGAAACACTTGGACAAACACCAGATTTGAAGTTACAAAAAGCCAAGCTGTTACAGTAACCAAGACGGCATAGCATTGGTATAAGGATAAAAATACAGATTAATGGAATACAACTGCAACCCTAGAAATTAACCCTTGCCTTTATGGTCAACTGATTTTTGATGCCAAGACAATTCAACAGGGAAAGAATGGTCTTCCACAAAAGGTGCTGGGATTTCCGTATGCAACAACTGGATTTCCTTTTTTTTTTTTTTTTTTAAAGATTTTATTTATTTATTTGACAGAGATAGAGACAGCCAGCGAGAGAGGGAACACAAGCAGGGGGAGTGGGAGAGGAAGAAGCAGGCTCATAGCGGAGGAGCCTGATGTGGGGCTCGATCCCAGGGATCCAGGATCACGCCCTGAGCCGAAGGCAGACGCTTAACCGCTGCGCCACCCAGGCGCCCCGCAACAACTGGATTTCCACATGCATGTAGGAAATTGGACCCCTCCCTCACACTACATACAAAAACTAACTCAAAATGAATCAGAAACCTAAATGTTAGAACTAAAGCTATAAGAGGAGTAAATCTTCATAACTTTGGATTAGGCAATGATTTCTTAGATATGGCGCTTAAAAGCAGAAGCAATGAAAGAAAAATAAAGAAACTGAACTTCATCAGAATTAAAACCTATTGTGCTTCAAAAACCAACATCAACAAAGGGAAAAGACAAACTACAGACTGTGAAAAAATATATGCAAATCATGTATCTGATAAGAGACTTGTATCCAGAATATATTAACAACTCTTAAAACTCGGGGCGCCTGGGTGACTCAGTTGGTTAAGCGACTGCCCTCGGTTCAGGTGGTGACCTTGGGTCCTGGGATCAAGCCCTGCATCGGCCTCCCTGCTCAGCAGGAAGCCTGCTTCTCCCTCTCCCTCTGCTTGAGTGCCCTCTCTCACTCTGTAATAAATAAATAAAATATTGAAAAAAAAAAAAAAAAGAACTCTTAAAACTCAATGACATAAAAAGACAAATAACAAAAAAAGGAATAAGAGGTATACAGATTCTATCCTTTTCTTCTAAAGTGGCCTGAGATGGAGACCAAGCACTGAAAAAATAAGGTTTGGTCTCCACTCACAGGGAGTTCCCAGTCCAATGAAAAAGCAATACATTATAAGCAAACAATGGTAATACAATACAATAAGAACAATTATGGACAGGATATAAAATACTATAGCAACAAAAAAAAACTTTAAATACATTGAAGCCCGAAATATAAAGGGAAAAAAAAACTTAAAAATTGTTAGAAGAAAATATTGGAGATTACCACCTTGGAGCAGGATAGGACTTTTTTTTTTTTTTTAAGATTTTATTTATTTATTTGAGAGGGAGAGAGAGAACGAGTGAGGGGAGGGACAGAGGGAGAGCGAGAAGCAGGCTCCCTACTCAGCAGGAAGCCTGATGCGAAACTCGATCCCAGGACCTGGGATCATGACCCGGGCCGAAGGCAGACACCTAACCAACTGAGCCACCCAGGCGTGCCGCAGCATAGGACTTTTTAAAGAAACAAAAAGCACAAACAATCTAGGCAAAAACACTTTTAAATTAGGCTTCACTGAAAATAACTTTTGTGCATCAAACGATGCCATAAAGCAACACTGGGAGAAGATAGCTGATGCTTATACTAACTACAGGTTAGTTTCCAGAACATAAACAGTTCCTAAAATTCAACAATAAAAAGACTAACAAAGCAAAAGAAAAACAGACAAAAGACAGACAACAATTCACAAAAAAACCGAAAGCTAAAAGGCCAATAAACACAAGAAAAAAAAGCTCAATCTCACTAGTAACCAGGGAAAAACTTTGAAACAAGGCACCATTTTGGAGCGCCCAGCTAGCTCAGTTGGTGGAACATGGGACTCTTGATCTCAGGGTCATGAGTTTGAGCCCCACACTGGGAGTAGACGTTATTAAAAAAATAAAACTTGAAAAGAAAAAAAAAAGACACCATTTCATACCCATCAAATTATCAAAAATTTGTAATACCAAATATTGGTAAGAATATGAGGAGGGGGCGCCTGGGTGGCACAGCGGTTAAGCGTCTGCCTTCACGCTCAGGGCATGATCCCGGCGTTATGGGATCGAGCCCCACATCAGGCTCCTCCGCTATGAGCCTGCTTCTTCCTCTCCCACTCCCCCTGCTTGTGTTCCCTCTCTCGCTGGCTGTCTCTATCTCTGTCAAATAAATAAATAAAATCTTTAAAAAAAAAAAAGAATATGAGGAGAAGAGATGCCGAGGTGGCTCAGTCGGTAAAGCGTCTGCCTTCAGCTCAGGTCATGATCCCAGGGTCATGAGATCGAGTCCCCTGTGGGGCTCCACGCTCAGCAGGGCCTCTGCTTGAGATTCTCTTTCTCTGCCCCTCCCCCCACTCATACTGTCTCTCTCTCTCTCTCTCTCTCAAATATATCTTAAGGGGAAAATGTTAGCAAGAATATGAGGAGAAGAGCAATTTGGCAATACCTAATAAAGCTGGGAGCTAAGTGCAACCTACGATCCCACAACTTCCCTCTAGATAAACAAACAAAATGTGCACAAGGAAACGTGCTAAGACCTTAGTTCATAGCCTCATTGTTTGTAATAGTGGAAATCTGAATGTCCAACAGAAAAACAAATTAATAAAAAATCTGATTCATTCATAAAAAGAAGACAATTTCATGACAATTATCCATAGGATGCATACAGTTCTGGTTCTACAGGCATAAATGGGGCTGTCATAAAATTAATACCGAATGAGAACAAGCAAATTGAAAAGGATGCATATAACATAATGTACAAATTTTGAGAAGACGCAAATCAATGCATTCTATTGTTTAAAAATATGTACATGTGCTGCAGAAATATAGAAATATCTTACCAAAAAAGGTGTGTGTGGGGGTAGAACAAATATATCAAAATGTTAGAGTGAGAAGGAGATGAATGACTGATAGGTACACAAGGATTCTTTAAATTATTTTCTGTTCTTTTCTGTATATTTGAAATAGTCCATACAAAAAAAATAAAATAAAAATAAAGTTCTATGGGAGCACAGATGAAGGAGCAGCACCTGAACTAGACCTTCCAGGATGAGCAGTTGAGCGTATGAGCAAGGGAGGGGAAGAGCCTTTCTTATGGTGGGAAGCAAGGGTTGAGATTCAAAGACATGTGCACATAAAGCGTATCTGAGGGCCAGTATACGGTCAAGAGCAGCTAGCACTCCGGGGACAGGGACGAACCCCCACGGAAGCATGTGACCTCCTAAGCCATTCTCAAGAGTGTAGACCTCACTCACAGGTAATAGGGAACCAAAGAAATGTTTAACCTGGGGAACAATGTGATTTTATCATTCTAGCAGCACTTAGGGAAAATTAAATGGAAAGGGCAGAAACTGAAGACAATGGAACTACAGTTGACCCTTGAACAATGGGGTGTGGGGAGTGCCAACTCTCACCCAGTGCAGCTGATAATCCATGTATAACTTTGGACTCCCCCAAACCTTAACTACTAATAGCCTACTGTTGACCAGAAGCCTTACTGATAACATAGCTGATAAACACTTATCCTGTATGTTACACATATCGTATACTATATTCTTACAATAAAGCTAGACCTAAGAAAATGTCAT
Organism: Ursus maritimus; assembly: GCF_017311325.1. NCBI lineage: Eukaryota > Metazoa > Chordata > Mammalia > Carnivora > Ursidae > Ursus > Ursus maritimus. The sequence goes on along the minus strand of NW_024424675.1, from coordinate 26,530,792 downwards.
TAAGAAAACCCTAAGAGGGGTGCCTGGGTGGCTTAGTCGGTTAAGCGTCTGCCTTCGGCTCAGGTCATGATCCCAGGGTCCTGGGATCGAGCCCTACATCGGGTTCCCTGCTCAGCAGGGAACCTGCTTCTCCCTCTCTCTCTGCCTGTGTGTGCTCACTCTCTCCCTCTGTGTCAAGTAAATAAAATCTTACAAGCAAAAAAGAAAACCATAAGAAAGAGAAAATACATTTACAGTACTGTACTGTATTTGTCAAAAATAACCACATGTAAGTGGACCTGTGCAGTTCAAACCCTCGTTGTACAAGGGTCAGCTATAGTTACCAGTCCTGATAGAGAATACAGGGCTCTACCCAAGTAGGAATAGAGGGACTGAAGAACAAAAGGCTCATGCAAAAGCCACTGAAAGGTGGAATCAACAGGACTTGGTGACTGACTGGAAGTCAGAGGTGGAAAGAAAGAAGAGGTTAAGAACGACTGTGTCCTGGGGCGCCTGGGTGGCTCACTGCCTTCAGCTCAGGTCATGATCTCAGGGTCCTAGGATTGAGCCCTATGTCAGGCTCCTTGCTCAGCAGGGAGCCTGCTTTTCTGTCTCCCTCTGCCCCACCACCCCCTGCTCATGCTCTAATAAATAAATAAAATCTTTAAAAAAAAAAAAAGAAAAGAACAACTGTGTCCTATGGGTATGGCACTTAAACTGGGTATGCTGTTAATAAGACTGTAAAGGAAGAAGGAAGAAAAGGTTTCAGGCATAAAAATTTTTTAAAAAGAAAGAATGAAAGAAAGAAAAGTCTGCCTTTGCAAATAAGGACCCTTAATGAGGGAAGCTAAAATTTAAAGAATCTAGATTTTAAAGGTTCAAGGTGCACACTACAATAGTTTCTATCCAAATTTTGTATTAGTGAATGGACTAGGATCGGATGTCTCATGCCCAAAAAGGTCAGACATGAGGTAGAGAAAAGGCAGAGATGAGAGTTCCAGAAAATATCTTCCTTTCCGACAAACTTTAAATACAAGTTTAATCTACCTACATTAAGTAATGCCCCACTTTTGAAAAGGTCAAACTTTCCAGCTGCCTTGTCCTGTCATTAAAAAAAAAGTGACTGTCATAGGAGCCAACTTGAGGAGCTTTCTAAAGGTCAAATCTGTGATAATGTGAGCAACAAAATAAATGATGATAGTAAAGGATCATAACCTACAGAGTAAAATAAATTTCCATGAGCCCAAAGTGTTATAAATAATTGAATAAATAAATAAATGAAGACAGGGTTGGGAGAGGGATAAGCTTTTTCTTACAGCAGAATTCTAATTAATAAATGTAGGAAGAATGAAAGACGAGAAAATCACCTTTTGGCAGTGAACCTATTAATAACAGTTGCAGGCAAGATCATCAGGCTATTTGCAGACTCAATTACAAAGCAGAAAACAGCAACCTTATAGTGGAGAAACCTAGCAGACACCTCCTGATCAAGTGATCAAGGTTAGTGTCACTAGCAAGGAGACATATCAACATCATTTGCCTCCTAAGAAGATGCACTGAGAGGGACAGAGCACCACTTTTGGAGTATTCTTGCAAAAAAATGCATGGCCTGAATTTAATTTTGAGGAAACTCAAAACCCAAAGTGAGGGACATTCTACAAGCTAAACAGAGAGTACTTCAAAAGCGTCGAGGTCATGAAAGAAACTATACTACAAATGAGAGGAGGAGAAAGGGACATGTGACCCTAGGTTGAATCCCAGATCAGAATAGGGACATTAGTAGGATAACTAGTAAAATTTGAATTAAAGTCTATAGATTAGTTAATAGTATTGCATCAGTGTGAAATTCCTGGGTCTGATAATTATATAACAATTATATAAGACATTAACATTTGGGGAACTAGTTAAAGCCCATTCTTTATACTACAATGCTTGGTTAAGTCCATTTCCACAAAGCAACAGATAAATGAGGTATAGTTTTCCATCCTTAAAACCTAAAAACACAGGGCGCCTCATGGCTCAGTTGGTTAAGCTTCTGGCTTCGGTTCAGGTCATGGTCTCAGGGTCCTGGGATTGAGCCCCGCGTTGGGCTCTCTGCTCACGGGGAGTCTGCTTCTCCCTTTCCCTCTGTATGCTTGCTCTTTCTCTCTTGCTCTCAAAAATAAATAAATGAAAAATCTTAAAAAAAAAAAAAAAGGTTTAAAAACATACATTAAAAAATACCTAAAAACTCCATTACTTTACATGGAAATTCTTCATACCATTTTTTGCAACTTAAGATCAAAATTATTTCAAAATGAAAAAAATGAAAAAATTTTATTAAAAAAAGAAAAATGAGGGGTGCCTGGCTGACTCAGTCAGTGGAGCGTGTGACTCAATCTCGGGGTCATGAGTTTGAGCCTCATGTTGGGCATAGGATTTACTTAAAAAAATAAAGATTAAAATAAATTTTAAAAAAAGAGAAAAAAAATGAGTGGAAAATGACACCTGAATAGTGAAGAAAAGAGTTCTCCCAAACCGCACATACTTAACTATTCGGCGAAGGCACAGGACACTCCAAGTCCCCTTCATCCAACAAAACGCACAATGATTAAGTAGGTACAGCGGAGACACGATGGCAAAAGCACTGAGAAATGACAGCTGAAGGGAGTGACAGCATAAAAAGGCCACCTGCTGGAGCCGCACACAGCCCTGCAGCGTCTATGCAGGCCGTATATTTGCCAGAGCACGCTAACTAAACTGACACTGGGCAGGGAATCCGCCCAAGCACAGGCTGGGTGACCTTGGACAAGCTACTCTACCCCTTCGAGCCTCTTCTGCGCAATGAAGATGGCTCCATCTGTGTCTGAGGGTTGTCGTAAGACAAAAATAACGTAAACAAAAGCTCACAGAACTAGGCTTCTCATGTCAAAGGCCTTCAGTAAAGGGTTCATACTGATGATCCTAATTCAGAATAAGAAATGGTTAAACCATATCCCATAGTTTAAGAAAGTAGGAAAACATGTAATTCATCTTAAATAAACTTCTATGAAAAAGGTTAAAATGAAAGCCTGAAGGGGTATACTCCAATTAGCTGGGAAAACTACTAACGTGAAATACCTCACTCCCCAAGCATCAGATAAATGAGGCATAGGTTGCCATCCTTAAAACCACTTTGGGTCTTCAACACAATTCATGATGAAACTTACTCATTTTGGGGCAACCCTCTAGGGTCCCCTCCCTCCTCGGGAGTTTTGTACTATCACTTTGCTATCACTCAATAAACTTTCCTTTTTTGCACACCAAAAAAAAAAAAAAAGAAAGAAAAAGAAACTTACAGATTTTCTTTTGTACTTCACCCAGAGAGCCTCACTACAGTATGTCACTGGATGCTTTTCCTCACCTAATTAGCATCAGGCACTTATCTATCAAGCAAGACCTACCACACAAAACATCATAATAAGCTTACATCTCGGTGAAATTATAGGTGATTTTTATCTTTTCTATTTCCTAAATGTTATGTGAAATACTAATACTAAATCATAATACAAAATGAATAATTTACAAATAGAACTCACTATGATCAAGTTCTTGGCGAAGCGTAGTTTAAACCTACCCTTCTCTTAACATATTCACATTTACTTGGTTGTAAAATCAAGTCAATATACCGGACAATTAATGCTGTGTGACTACTTGGTCATTTCCTTGGATTCAATGGGGATGAGAAGAAAAGCACTTACCTCGACACTATTTGCAATATAACGGTTGTCACCTTCAACTTTGACAAAGAAGTCATAATAACCACTGGAAAATTTGACATTCATGAAGTTTAGCTCAAAAACATCCCTGTTAAGAATGACAGCAGGGTTAGCAAGAGCTCACATAGCACAGTCATGAAAGTAACAAATGGACCATGCGTGGCCCTCCTTGAGACAAGCCAAGGCTATACCACGTCTTCACCTTTCAACTTCCCACCCAGCTGGGCACCCTCCCGCTCAATCAGATTATGGTGTGGGCAAAACTTCAGAGAGCTCTAAAATGACCTCCCCTCTCAAGTCTCTAAAATCTTCTTTCCTTTGTTCCCTTCTCTCAGCTCCTAAAATCCCACCTCCCTCGGGTAGACTTCTACAATTAAATGCAAAACAGCCTACGGTATGATTCCTATTGTGTTTAAAAAAAAGAGAGAGTAGAAATGCTCAAAAAGGTTGGTGTAGAGCAGTATAATTGCAGGCAATTTTTTGTATTATTTCTACTTCCCTGTGCTTTGTGAATTTCCTAAAAATGACATATCTTACTTTTATGAAAATATGAATCACTTTTATATTAAAGGGGGGAAAAGGTAGAGAATTAACTCTAACTACATAGCAAAATCCCAAATGTCTTTTACCACCCCACTCATCATTCCTAAAAACACATATTCTCTCTAAAACTCAGAGTTCCCGGTCTCATTAGCTTACCAATTTAACACTTAACAAAGTCTCATATAAAAATTGATCCTTCTTTTAAAATTTCCATAACAATATGCAACCATTAAAAATAAGACAGGCATCTGGGTGGCTCAAATGGTTAGGCATCTGCCTTTGGCTCAGGTCATGATCCTGGGATCCTGGGATCAAGCCCTGCATTGGGCTCCCTCTCCCCTGCCACCCCATCCCCACCCGTTCTTCTCTCTCGCGCGCGCGCGCAAATAAATAAATAAAACCTTTTAAAAAAAAATAAGACTGAAGAAGAATATTTAATCCTATGGGGGAAATATTCATGACACATTGTTTTAGACAAAGCATAATCCTAATTCAATTAAAAATATATTTATTTGCATAGAAAAAGGGCTGACAAAAAAAGACAAAATGTGAACAGAAGTTATCCCTAGGTGGTAGAATTATATGGGTGATTTGTATTTTATTTTTTGTGTTTTTCTATATTTCTCCTACAATAAACATGTATTACTCATACACCAGAAAAAGACAGTACCGAATTTAAAATTGGCTACTTACATCATAATGACAAGACAGAGACAACTAGAAATAGATAGGGAAGGAAACAGTAAAACTAAAACAAAATTTTTTTAGCTTTATTTTTTTTTTAGTTTATTTATTTATTTTTAGTAATCTCTACACCCAATGTGTGGGGGCTTGAACTCACAACCTCGAAATTAAGATTCCTATGTTCTACCAACTATGCCAGCCAGGTGCCCCTCTTTTAGCTTTAAAACTACTTTTCTTATAGAAGCATAGAATTTTTTATATTAGTATGTCAAATGGTAAATTTGGTTTGGGGGTATTTCATAATACCCATATTAATTCGGGTTATATTGGTTGCCAGCAATATAAGCTCAGGACTTACCCGACAGGGGTAAAAGATGTCTTCTGAAGGACAGTGGCTCTGGAAGCAACAGATTTAGCATGTTCTAGTTTAACAGTGGCCTGACTCAGAGGCTGAGACAGAACATTGGTGACCTGCAACTAGAAATAAATTTTAAAATTATCTGTAGCAACAAAGGCCAAAGGAGTACAAAAATTTTGTTTCTGGAGTGCTTTCTCCACAGGGAGCCAGCTCTTCAGGGAAGAAATACCGGATTTCAGGACATCATCACTGACTTTGGTTTATGATCTATCAGAAATCAGACACAGAAAATACAAGGAGATTGGTAATGGGATAGATATTAGAATGTTAGAGGTAGGGAGGATTTTAAAGATGATGTTGTCCAACGCTCATTCTTCAGACAAGGATAGGCACTTTACACACATCCTCCTTTATCAATCATCTGAGATAGACAGCATAATCTCTACAGACGAAGAAACTGAGGCCAAGTGGCCAGTTAAGTAGGTGGTCTAGGACTCAAACCCCAGCCTATCTAGCTACAAAGCCAATACTTCTACTTTGCTCTCTTAGCTGCCCCCTCCTGACTCACGGTGAACTATGATTTCTCACCCCAGCCTTTGCCGAAGGGCTGTGAGTGTAAGCAGGGAGAGGAGAGGCAATTTTGAAGGACAGGGCACGTCTTCAGGAGAATATTTAAGGAGGCCACCAAAGTAGAACTGATGGAACTCTGCTGTGTGGAACCCCAATGTTTACACCTAAATGAAATGCTAATTTCTTATGAAGATGTTATCCCTGATTTCCAAACAACAACAACAAATGCCTCATTTGAGATGAAAACTCTAAGCGTATTCAATATCTATGCATTTCCTCTGTTCAGAGAGTCGCCATAAAAAAGCAGTCTCTGCTTCCTGCTGAGTGGGAGGGATGGACACGCTATGAAGAGGCAGAAAGACAAACTGCCAACAGCAGGAGGAAGAGACCTGGTGTTAACAACCATAAGCACTAGAATTACCGGGGAATTTAAAAAGCGGTCTTTAAATCACGTATTTAGAAAGTTCTGGTACTAGAAAAATGCTTTTTAGAAGCAAGACTCCTCTATACATTAAGTGTTACGACCCTGGAAATACAGTTTTCTTGCATTTAATTTCTCGAAAGACTGACGATAAAAAATCTTCTGGGAAAAAAAAAAAAAAAACCTTTTCTGGACTGATTTGAAGGGTTCTGTGATTAGTTCTCCCAGGGGTCATACCCCCAATTCCAGGCTAAGGGAAATGAGCCTTGCTCTACATTTAACGGGTATGTCCTCGGGGGTTTACAATCAGATTTCCACTAGTCCTCAGATTTCTGAGAGCCTTCCAATGAAAACAGCGATCAGGGCCGCAGAGTTTGGACACGGAAGTCGTACCCGAAGGATAGCCTGTTCATGAGTGTCGGAAGGAGAGCCCTCGGGCACAACCACAACTGGCACGTGATAGCGATTCTGAGAGAGTGCAGCGGCAGCAGAGGCCACGCTGAAGGCTTCTGAGAGGGATTCGAAGTTCTTCTTGCTGAAGATGGCATTCATGAGTTGGATGACCTGATCCTGAAAGAAAAGGAAAACGCAACTTCAGATCCTCTTCTGGCAGGAAGGTGGGAGAGCCACCCCTTGGCTCCCCACTGGTTCAAGTCATTCCTTATCTGTTTCTAGGTGTTTGCGTGGAGGATCTTTTCACCATTAATCCAAATTGGTAGAGGGGGTAAAAAGCAAATATTCTGCATTTAAGATTAAAACCTAGATTTGGTTGTTTTCTCCATCCTCTGGTTCAGACTGAAATTCACGCATTTATCTGTCAACTCTTTATTGAATGCTTCCTGTACAAATACAAGGTACCTTTGGAGAACTACTGAGATATGAAGGTATATTAAAAAATACACATAACAATAACCTCATGTTCCAGATTACTGTATGTGCCACGCACTGTGACAGGTGTTTTACACGCACGAACTCAAATTTTGATGAAAATCCTGAAAAGATTGATATTATCGATGTTTTCCAAATGAGGAAACTCATTTGGTTAAAAAGGTTAAAAAGTTAAGTAATCCCTTGGGGCGCCTGGGTAGCACAGCGGTTAAGTGTCTGCCTTCAGCTCAGGGCGTGATCCCGGCATTGTGGGATCGAGCCCCACCTCAGGCTCCTCTGCTATGAGCCTGCTTCTTCCTCTCCCACTCCCCCTGCTTGTGTTCCCTCTCTTGCTGGCTGTCTCTATCTCTGTCGAATAAATACAGAAAATCTTAAAAAAAAAAAAAAAAAAAGTTAAGTAATCCCTACAAGTTATAATGGGAAAAGAAAAGAAAAAAAGCAAGACCAAACTTCACATGTAAGTCTATTTGTCTCCTTCCAGAATAAAGTATGTTCTTTCCTAATTCTTCTCACCCTCCCACCGAAGCTAATTTCCCTCCCAACCCCCTTCTGAGCAGTACACTGGAGTTAAGTTTGAATTCACAAGACCAAACCTTATAGCCAAAATGTACATAAGAAAGAAACTAAAATAACTTTCCATTAAGAACTAATGGGCTGTTTAGAGAAGAAAACTAAAAGCAGTTTTTTAAAAAAGTGGAACCTAAAAGGCATTATTAAAATTCTGAAGGTTGTTTGCTTAAGAGGAAACATTTTCCACTTCAATCAGTTTTGTTTTTTAAAACCTCCAATCTAACAAAAGAGCTCCCTTGTTCCCGACAGTGTTATTCAGTCGACATGAAATAATTTTCTTTAATTGTACCAATTACATTTTTCCATCACTAGGCTGTTGACATGTTAAAATGGGTGACTGTTCACCAGAATGGTTATGTCAAAAGCAGTGACAGCAAAATTACTCCAGCCAAATACCTGGTTAGTAGAAGCTTGGGAATAAAGCAAGAAAAAGTTTTTAAGTTGTGTGTGTAGAATACCGCCAGTTCATCTACTGTGCTGTGTACAGGACAGTTCCTAAATGATTTGTACCGTAAGACCCACATTCCTCACTTCACCCATCATAGAAATTAAGAGTGTATGGTATCTCCGGATCTTCTACACTTAGGATGAACCAAAGACAACGGAAGAATGCTAACACATGAATAAATTATTAGGTCATGTCCTCCAGAGAAAATAAAAAATTAATTCAAATTACCCAAGACAGATAATTATTTACTCTTTACTTGAAGAAACTCAGCACAGAACTCAAAATCAAAGTTCTAACTTGGAACCCCAATCTCTCCCCTTAAAATTAAAACAACAGCAGCTTGTATTTTAAATCCTTTAGCTCAAGGGTTTGTAATCTTCTCACAAACAAGGGGTACAAAGAGGGTCCGACTCAAAAAGACCTCCCACACACATTCCAACCAAAGGTTCTTTCAGGTTAACAAGCTCCTCTGGGGGGCGGGGGGGGACACACAAAGAAAAGAAAAGGAAAAAAGAATTAACTCTTGGTAGATGTCTGGTAGACACACATGCCTCTCAGAGAACTATGTCAATCAACAAAGATTAACTAAGATTTAGCCTTTGGCAAGGATGAGGTGGAAGGGAGGAAAACAGGCAGTTTTCAGGTACAGGGCACTTCTCAAGAGAAGGAGGGTTTGCATGGGCCACTGACACGGGAATCACTCAAGAGATAAGCGGTAAGGAGTACCAGGAAGAAAAGAGAGGTGAAACACGTGTAATACACGTGGCCTTCTTGTCACCACCTCATGACGTACCCTCCCCCATTTAAAGCAAATGTAACAAGGCTAGAGGTCTACTTCACAACACGCAGGAAGGAGAGCCTGCAGCATGGGGAGACCCGGTTTAGGGGCATCACTACCACCTATTATCTGTGCGTCCCCACACGTGTCATGCTGCCACTCTACAGAGGGACCAAGTCGGACTGAGCATAATACTCAGACTTCCTATGGCGATCAAATGAGCCACATACAAAAATGCTTTATAAACTGTAAAGTGTTGGAAGATAAAAATAATAAAACAACAAAATAATGCAAGTGTGACACTTTGCTTACATGCCTATTCCACAGACAACCAGTTTCTTGAGGACAGACATTGTATCTGTTTCATTTTCAGTGCTTAACCCAAGACACTGCATAACTACACTCCAAGCCTAACTCAACACCCCCTTTGAAAAAAGCTGTTCTTAGCCCATAAAGTCAACAACCCCTTTGGGTTTCAGAATGGTTAGGTACCTCCTTAATGGATGGCTCAGTCCCCACGTGGTCCATGAGCTTGTAGGTGGCAGCCACAAATAAAGCTGTTGTTTCCAGTCCTTCTTCAAACTGGAGATACACACCTCCCAGTTCATCGAGGCGAGCAACGAGATCCTGTCACAACAAAATGGAAGTACGTTGGAAGTCAAGTGATAGCAGAAGGAGATACGCAAACCACGGTCACCCCATGCAGACAGTTTGGAGAAATCTTACTCTAAATCTGGAGAACCCCTCAATCATTCAGTACTTTAGTCAAATAAGATGCTGAGGGAGAGAACAAATATATCCCACAGGTATCCAAAGAGAACAGTGTCTTCCGCGGCTCTGGGAGCGCTCCTTCCCTGACCACCGGTACTCAAGCCCGAGCACGAGTCAGAGCACTGAAGACACCAGGCTGCAGGGCACCCAGGAAGCATCGTGACATAAACGGATTCCACAGCCATCCGTCTGGACACAACCTACACAGCAGACCCTTTCTCTTTCTTATTTAGTGCTCTAAAGGATGGAGAGGGACATACTCCTCTCCTGGGCAACATGGTAAGGCAGTGAACGTGCTTGTGGGGCACCCAGTGAGGACACTGCGTGGACTGCCCGTCGTCACTATGTAGTCCACGAGAGCAGTCTCTGAGCAGCAGGAGGTCCTGGCCAAAGGAGAGGATAAAGTCATAATAAAAACACAGGACCACTTGCTGAGCACTTACTATGTCCCAGGTACTTTAGAACCTCACTTGTTCCTACAACACCATACAAGGAATTGAGGCTCGGACATTAAATAATTTGTCTGAGATTACAAAGTAATAAGTAGCAGGAAAAAATACCTAAATTTCAGGTTTGTTAGGCTCTAAAATCTGTGGACTATGAACCTATACCTACAAAAGGCTGGAAAAGTTATTTGTTACCTAACTGATGGTGTAACTATCCTACCCTAATGAATAGCCCCCAGGACATATTGCTCTGATACAAGGAATGTAAGTGTCCATAGATATGAAAAAAAAAAAGTAACTGGCCAAAATAAACCATGCATGTCTATCTGCAAGACTCTTCTAAAGGGTTTCAAAGACAGGAGCTGGAGGGGCGCCTGGGTGGCTCAGTTGTTAAGCGTCTGCCTTTGGCTCAGGGCGTGATCCCAGCATTCTGGGATCGAGCCCCACATCGGGCTCCTCTGCTGGGAGCCTGCTTCTTCCTCTCCCACTCCCCCTGCTTGTGTTCCCTCTCTCGCTGGCTGTCTCTCTCTCTCTGTCAAATAAATAAATAAAATCTTAAAAAAAAAAAAAAAAAAAGACAGGAGCTGGGAAATTCATTTGTCGAAATAAATTCGCACCTCAATCTCCTCCACGATGCTCCTCAAGTCAGCCTGCTGGGATAGGTGGGATGCCGTCTGCAGAGCCTGGACTGTTCTGGAAGATAAAGAGTAGAACCCCAATGAACATCAAGTCTTGTCTCTCTTCAACTGCTCACTCCTTCCTGTATTGGGACGCTTTCAGGAATATCCCTCTCCTGTTCCTTAGAAGTATAAGACAGTCTCAGCTGTTAAGGAGCTTAATTACAATCCAGTTGGGAAAGGCCACTACATTACAAAGATCCTAACAGCAGAAAAGGCAATCCAGGCAACATGACCTGAAGTAAGTACTGTGGGCACAGAAAAAAGACGGAACACAAGTTCACCCTCCCTGGAAATCTGTTTTGTTCCTAGTGGCATCACATACAGAACGCTGAGTAAGACTCACTTAGGTTTAGAAGAGATATGTTCTTTGGGAGAACAGGATTCGATTCAGCCGAGGGTTGAGTGCCGTGTTGCACGAGGCACTGTGCTAGACAACTTAGCTGCCTGTGAACTTTCTACTTTTCTCACTCTAAGACCAAAGAAATATTATGGAATCTACATTTGCAGACTACTGGGTAGAATTTGGAGCAACTTCTCTGAAAGCAGATCCATGCGCTATGAACAGGAAACCTTCAGTAAACACATGCTGACTGTTCAATGCTCGTGCGATCCTCGCCCTGCTAGGAGACCAGAAAGTCACTCACTCTTCAGGCATTAAATAAGATAAAAAGAATTTGGTTCTGAAACCAGAATTTGTTCTCTTTTTCTTTACATACCATTTATTTCTGTTTATAAAAGCACATTTGTCAAAAATTCAAGCAATACATTACTAAAGAAGAAAGTTAAAATTCCTTTAACACCTACCCCTAAAAGACAATTGTTTTCCAACTTATTAACTTAATAATATATATCTTTACGTATGAATACATATAAATGTACTCCACTCTTATGAACCATGACATAGTATTGTACTGCTTGGATACACCACAATTTACTCACTGACTCTCCAGCTGATACACATCTATGTTGTACTAGGTCATACAGTGCTGTATCAGGCCTCATTCGTAGCTCTCTTCCCTATTTTTAAATTGAAGTGAAATTTACATAAGAAAATTAGCTACTTGAAAAGTGAACAATTCAGTGGTATTTAGTATGTATCTCACCACCTCTATGTAGTTCCAAAACGTTCCCATCAGTCCAAAAGAAAACCCTGAAGCCATTGAGCAGCTTCTTCCCAGCTTAATGTCCGCCCCCAATCTGCATCTGTGTCTATGGATTTACCTACTCCGGGTAGCTCATATAAATGGAATCATACACTATGTAACCTGTGTCTGGCTCTTTTCACCTTGCATCATGTGTTCAAGGCTCACTAATGTTGTGGTGTGTGTCAGTACTTCCTTCTATTTATGGCTTGTTCATGTAGTTGCATCCACTGAGGAATATATTTCTGTAAGACAAACTTTGAGAGTAGAAAGGGGTAGGTATGCACACATAAGATTTTTTTATTAGATTCTATTCTCTTAGTGCAGGTAACTTGGAAAATAGAAATGGTGCTTTTCCTGGTGGAACGGAGAAAGCAGAGGGACCCCTGGTGGTTAAGCAATTGCTGCTCAAACCCACAATGGTCCCCCTAATTCCCAAGAGGTGACGGGGCGTTTGTGTAAAACCACCACTTGTCCATCAAGTCGCCATGTTGGGGAGTGGAGAGAGAATCTGTCTGCTTCCGTTAAGATCATAACCATTGAGATTCCCTCTGTGGAAAACTAATTTCGCTAAGATGACAAACTAGAAAACAGAGCAGTTACAGTTCATGGGCAGGGAAGCCCCAATCATTCAAAGACTCCTATGGGATGCTTGTTGTTAAAATGCACTAGAGAAAATGAAACCTGAACTTCCAAACAAGATAAAAATCCCACATCTGCCCGTGATAAAGGCTGAGCCCAGAAAAGGCTGCTAAGATAGCCAAGAAAGAACTTTTCAATTAAGATATCGTTTTTCTCTTTAGAACGAGTGAATGTCATGCTGGTAACAACTTCAGAAGTTTTTAAGAATGAAATTAATCCACTTAGCTTTTGAAAAGTTTTGTCACTGGCTTTAATTACTTACTCTCCGGTCGGCAATTTCTTTCCCTCTGGAGTACTTTATTCAAACACTAAGAAAGCCGATCTTGTCTTGCTAATATACAGCAGATGCTTTAAGGAAACTGGGTTATGAGAGACCACAATGGCATCTTTTCAGATGGTTCATTCAAACCCACAAATTTTTTCTCCATTCTAGACAAGTTTATGAACATTCATATCCTAGAATAAGCCCACTTAAATGTAGAAGGCCCATTTAGAAGTCCTAATTTATATCACCTTTCCTTAAAAAGGGCAAGGGCAATTTGGTAGTAATGCTATACAAGGCATCCTGCTAGTTTGGTCTTCACAATAACCCTATGAGACAAATATCATTGTCCCCGTTTTATACATGAAAACACTGAGGTGTAGGGGGATTAAATAGCCTGCTTATGGTCGCAGAGGTATTAAGGAGAAGGGTCTGGATTTGAACAGTTCTTTCTGATCCCAAGCATGTGCTCTTTCTACCTGCAAGCTTTCTGCAAGAGAACAGAAACATCAAAGTGTAGTTTCAGCCTTTATTAACTCTTTGTGGGGCACCCACCATGCACCATAAAGAAAGCAGCTTACAATCTAATATAGAAATGACTAGAGTACAACCAAGGAAGTAACCAGCTTCCTAAGAGAGGAAGCTAGGAAGGAAGTGCTCTAGAGGAGGAGGAGCTTTTGCTGCATGCCCACTAGGAACCAGGCACTGCACTAGAGTCTTCACATGCATTATCTCATTTAATCCTGACATTTGTTCTATGTTGTAAGGATCATTGGTCTCCATTTACAAATGAGGCTCAGGGAGGTTAGTAACTAACCTAAAGTCACACAGCAATAGGGCTGGTGTTCAAACCCAAGTCTAACCAACTCCAAAATGGATATACCTTCTTTGTACTTTTTCCTGTTCTGGGATTTTGAGGAAGGAGGCTTTCTTTTTTGCTTGGAGGAAAATGGAAAGATTCTACTGTGGAAGGTGGCATCAGACTGAGGCACTGACAGTAATATCATGACATGAGACTAGGGATCTCACTAGGGATCCTTGGGGATCTCCCCCAAGAGATTATGAGAGTAGATCAAAATAATGTGACCTAAAACCGAAGGACAGCAGGGTCAAGTACTGGGCAAAGTGTATACAAAACGTCAGCCCTAGGAAAAGTAGCCCCAACGTCACTGATGACTGACCATGTGAAAATTGCGTAGGGTGTAAGTGACAGAATGTAACTGATTATGACCCCTGCCCTTAACAAAGCTTCCAATTCAGAAACACTTCGATCTTACTTAGCCAAAACAACCACCCCCCACCCCAAAAAACCTAGGAAACAACTGAACTATTCTGCAACAGGGAATCAGTGTCACCAACCTCTTGCTAAACAATTAACAGGAGGCCAGGCACTCCACCCTCTTTCAGGGGTTGCAACTGAATGGGGGACACAAACAAAACAAAAAATACATATACTGTTTTAAATGAGGGGTTACAGTGTTAAAGAAAAAAAACTACATATACTATCACTTCTAAGTTTAGTCAACATCCTCAGGTCATTATAATATTTAAATTTACAATGAAGAGGAAAATTGCTCAGAGTTCCTTTCCTATAAGGTACTTCTCCTTCACCTAAGCCTTTTGCAGAGTAGTAGAGTCTGATTCCTAGAATGCTCTCCCCTCTGAGCACCCACTTCTCCCACCAGATGCTGTCTCTCACAACTTCAAGGGATCCTGTGAGCCCTCCTCCAGTGCAGAGCCCCCACTGCCAACAGCTCAGCATGCCCTGGCCGAGCCTCAACAAAAGATGCACATGGCTCGCTGGCCTCCTTGCCCTCGGTTATCTCCCAACCCTTGCTGCAGCCTCGCACCTCAAAAGCAATTCTGTCTCTATGGGGCAGTGTGCTTATGTTCTGACTCAGGGTCGTGAGGACAGTGTCCAGGTGAGCGCCATCGGGACAGGGACCTTGCCTGCCTCAGTTCAACTCTGCATCTGCAGCCCCTCGCAGAGCACATGGCACATAGTAGGTGCCCAGAAAAGATTTGCTAAATCAGTGGTGAACCCTCTTAGGACAGTCTCCGCCACAGATGAGCCTGAGAAGCGCTCGACACGATGACTTACGCTAACACAGTCTCCTCCTTGCTGAGGCGAGTGGTAAGGGCACCGAGTGCTTCTTGGGAAGCCAAGGGAAGGCCAAAGCCACTGAGGGCGGCCACAGCGTGGTAGATCTGGGTAACGGACGAGTCTTCGCTGACAGCTGCCAGGAGCAGATCTTTGGTCTCATTTGAAATAGAGATCTAAGAAAGGATTGGCAGACACAGAGTTTTAGGACAGGTGCTGGCAGTTTGTGGCAAACAACACACAGAGTAACCGCCGAAGTCACACCACCCGGCGGCACAGGATCGTCCCCCTCCAGTCCTCAGACACCAGAACTCAGTGTCTCTCAAAACGCAGCCCAACGCTTTTGAAAAATTCTGGCAAGTCACTTGTCTGCTTATATGGCTCCCTATGTTCAATAAAATGGATTTCCAGAAATCTGGCATGAGGGGCATTCTTCCTTTACTTTGAACATTCTTAAACATTAAAGGGAGATGGGAAGAAAAATCAAGGCTTCCCAGAAAAGAGACAACTATAGGAAAAAGTTCTTTAAAAGCCACGAAAAGCGAAAACTCAGGGAAAAAATAAACTCCATTTTCTTAAGAAAAATAAAATCATAAGAATGGAATGTCCACCCACACTAATGGATTCTCACTGTTAAAAAAAAAAATTAATCTGACACAACCCTCCCTCTTTAAAAAACCACTTTATAGTTTAAAAGCAAATGTAACTGTAGAAGCTAGACTCACCTCGCACCCCGGGAGGGCCTGGCTGGACTGGGCAGCATAGAAAAGGGAGTCCACGTTGCCCGGATCAAGGTTTGACTTAATGAAGGTACATGCTTTCTAAATAGGGGTAGAAAGTCAGTGATAAGTGGTGATATACACAGAGACTGGGGAAGTGTACATGCTTTTCGATGACAAAATTCTAAGCAATCTGTGATGGCTTAAAGTATGAGCTATATAAGATTTCATGTTTTAAGCAGGTATTTTCCATAGGACACTGTATTACACAAAATTGCTGAGTTCATGCCAAGAGCAACAAACCTCAAGTACTTTAGTCCTTCTGAACCCTAGGAAAAAAAGGAAAGAAACTGTTTCTACTGACCACCTGCTCTGGCTATAACCTGCTGGGTGTTTATGATGCTTCCTCTTAATGAACACATAAGGACCTTGTGGTAGATGTTATCAGTCCCATTTAACAGAAAAAGAAACTGAGGCTTGGAGTAGTAAGTTACCTGATGACAGTTACAAAGCTGAGTGTCTCCTCTGATTCTAACTGTACTGGGGTCTCCACTGAGATGTCTCCAGAGCTAAGTCAGGTTCAACACATCTAAAATGAGCTTGAAACCTTCTATTTCTTCACCTGGACTTTCCAGCTTGTGTATAGGCATCACCATGCACCCAACTACCTAAAGCAGAAACCTAGGACTCATTCTTGACTTTTCCTTTACCCTACAGGCCTAGTGAACTTATCTCCCTTCTCTTTTTTTAAACCCAATCCCCACCCTCTGGTTTCTCTCATTGCCTTATTTCAGGCACTTGCCATTTCTCACCTAGACTGTTATAATCATCTCCTAACTGGTCTCAAGCCATGTAGCCCATTCTGCATACTGACTGCTCAAGGGTGACCTTTACAAAATACCAATGCAACCACGTTACTTTGCTATCAAAAGCCTTGGGGAGTTCCTTATTATCCTCAGAACAAGATTCCAAGTTTCTGATACAGCATAAAATGCCCTCATGACTGACATACACTTTCAGTGCCAGCTTTATCACCAAACCACCTCCAACTCCCTAATCTTATGCTCCGTCATACTGTGGCGACCCAAAGACACTATGATCGTGACTTGGTATGTATGTGACCCTGCTATTCCCGCCACTGGTAGCACCTATCTGTTGTCCCTCCTGTCTGCCAAACCAGCTCCTATCTTCATCTCTGCTCAGATGTCACCTCTACCAGAAAGTCTTCACTGACATTCATCCCAAGTTAGGCCAGGTGCCTTCCCTCCAGAATGTTCCCCCAAAGCACTTACCATATGGTATTACCTTCCCCCGTGACCAGTTACCTAAGAACAAAGACTTTGATGAACCCCAACCACAGTGCCTGCCACAAAGTAGGCACATTATAAAACCCATACTATTCTTACTGTATCAAACTCCAAGAAATATTATTTATTAGTTCTATCACTAAATATTTTGAGTGAGATAACATAAAATTCACCTATTCATAATTAAATGGCAATAAAACAGTTAAAAGTGGGTGCTTCTGAGGAGTAGGACAGGGTGTAGGGCAAGGTGGGCCACATAATAGGTTGCTGCTTTCCACTAACAGCTGTGCTGTATTATCTGATGTTTATCTGTGTACAGGTGCTACTTTAACCAAAGGTCTATTTTTTAATTTTATGAATAAAATTCAAATAGCAGTCTCAAAGCAAATGAGTTTCAACCAGAAGTTTGAAAGAAACCAAAGAAAGAAATACTTCACACTGCACAAATTAGGGATCTGAAGAAGAAAACAATCTGGTGAAGGAATCCTTCAGCAGAATGTGGACAAGCTTAAGACATGTGCTTTGTCGCCATCTAGTGCTTTAACAATAAAACAACAGCACCCAAGAGCCCCAAACAAGGATTATGGTCATTGCTACCCCTTTTTGAGCACTTAAAATGTGTCAACACTGTTCTAAGTCCTTTATGTGCATTTCTCATTATGCATTAGGTCCTCCTATCATCTTAAGTTTACAGACAAGAAAACTGAGGCATCGGAGAGGCAAAGTGACTTATCTGAGGTCACTCAGCTCTTGATGGAGGAGCTGGAATTCAAACCCAGTCAGCCTGGCTCCACAGTCTGAGCTATATAATCTCTGATTTGTCTGCAAGAAAACCAGCAACATGCCAATTCTAATTCTTTGCCCAGACAAATCAAGGTAAACAGTATGAGCAGTCAGTGGCTTCAAAGCTCCCAATGTCAACCTGGTTTTAACAGCAGCAGCAGAAGTGAGAGAAGACCCCGGGAGATACACCAAGGATGCTCCGTAAGCCCACCCAGTGCTGAGGCCTCAACAGGCCACTTGCAGCGGTTTGTAACTCTGACTTCAGCTGTCCTCATTCCAGACTCATCTTCCCAACTGAAGCCCGCAAATCGCCCCCTAAATGTCCATTCCCTGTCTGCTCCTCTCTAACTTTCTGTGCCCTCTATTAATACTCCAGTTATCTAAACGTCCTCCTCAGTAAAGAACATCAGTGCTTTTCTCTATCCATTCTTCCCTACAGTTCCCTGAACAGAATCAGGAGCCAAGAAAAGACCGCTAAATCTCTCTCGGCTGCTCTACCTCTCCCTTATTTCCTCCATTAACGTCTCCCAACTACTCTTAACTTCTCTCACACCACGCTCTGTAATCTGGCTGGACTTTGTTATGGTGCTGTGCTGTCGAGGCATACCCAGGCGAGAGCCCCCACACCAGGTCCTTTGTCACCGGGCCCACCTCTTTCACATGTACTTCTTACCACACGTCCCCCCGCGCCTCTGCTCCAGCTGCCCTGGACAAGCAACCCACTAACCCCCAATACCTAACACGCACAGTTAAGCATCCAGGCTTAGCACGGGCTTTTCTCTCCATCTGGAAGCCCATTCACCTTGTCAGCTCAACTTCTCCCTCTCAACTGGTAACTCCTGACATATTAACAAAACTCAAGACTTCTTTTAAAATAACCGTTCCTTGATCCTTCTCCCCACCCCACCCCATCTGCAACCTTCTTTTTCTACCAGTGAGTCTACAAATTGGAAAAACTTCCAGTACTCCCTCCCTCAACACCAGACAGAACTGATCACTTCCTCATTCTGAAATATTCCCTCCCCTCCCTTCCAGGATTCTTCTGCGCTCCCCTGGCTCTTCTTCTACTCTC
Source organism: Ursus maritimus (assembly GCF_017311325.1). NCBI lineage: Eukaryota > Metazoa > Chordata > Mammalia > Carnivora > Ursidae > Ursus > Ursus maritimus. The sequence goes on along the minus strand of NW_024424675.1, from coordinate 26,511,891 downwards.
AGCTGCTCTTTAGTTTCATCCTCTTCTACTTGACCATTCAACACTGGAGTTTTTCAACTCCTTGGCCCACTTCTCATCCAACCTCTCTCTCCCTAGGCAATCTCATTCATGCCCATGGCTTTATCCAGAACCTCTATGCAGATAGTCTCAGATTTGGAACCCCAGCCCTGACTTCTCTCAGTGGCCACTTATATGACTCAAAGGCACTTCACGCTCAACATGTTTAAGACCAAATTCATGGTCTTGCCCACACAAACCTAATTCTCTTTCCATGTTCCCTTGGGCCGTCTTACAGAATGGCCCAAGCATCCACCTGTGCAGCAGAAGTTGGAAATCTGGGTGTTATCTTTTGCACCCTTTCTGCATTCAGTCCTGTCCCATATTCCCCTGCCAAAGTCTGTCCTCTACAGAACAGGGGAGAAACCTTTCCAAAATGAAAATGGATCCTGATACTTGCTGCTTAAAGTCAACAGCTCTTTAGAGAAAAAGCAACCATTTTCCTATGGCTACCAAGGCACTGAGACTTATCCCCCACCTTCCTCTTGGGCTCCACTGCCCTATCTCTCATGTCCGCTCCACATGTGGTTTCCTCTCAGTCTCTCTCAGTCTCTCAAACGTAACCTATTCCCTGCCTGCACAGGACCCTTGCACCTGCTATTCCCTCTGCCTAAAGTTCCTTCCCTCCCCTGTCTCCCAGTTGACTTCTACTTTCCCTTTCGAATTCAGATCAATCATACCTTCCTTCACTTAGTAAACAGCTACTGAGTGCCTACCACGTGCCAGGTGCTACTCAAGGCACTGGAGATGCACAACAAATAAAATGAACAAAGTCCCTGCCCTCAAGGAGCTGGAATTTAGGGGAATACAGAGTGAGGTTTAAGTTCAGAGATTTCTTTGGGAAAGCCTTCCCTGACCAGGTCAAAGTCCCCTATTTATAACACCATATATCTCACCTTCATAAAACTTACCATTGTTAAAAATATTCATATATCTATTTGATTATATGATTAATGCCTATCTCTACTACCAGAGTATACATTCCAAGAGGGCAGAGGCTCTCTCTCACTGTTCAACACTGAATCCCCAGGGCCTAGCACATAGCAGAAACTCACTAAGTATCTGTTGAGTGATTGACTAAATCGTGCAGCACCCAGTACAGACAGAGGTTGGGGCTTATAATAAGCTTTCTCAGCAGACAGGGTGAGCGAGCTGCTCCCTCTGCTGGGCTCGCACACACTACATGTGTCTGGGACTTTCTACACACTGGGTGTCCCTTTGGACTCAGCACCTGGTCTCACTATCAAGGTCCCTGTCTTTCACTAGATAAGGCGCTGCTGTCTTCTCTGCACTTAGCATAATCTCTGGCACATAGCAGATGTTCCATAAATAATCACTACCGGAAGGAACGTCTTACTGTCTGCTATCCCCGGCAACCAGCTGAGTTCATGGCCCTCAGCAAGCACTCAGTACTTGTTGAACGGTACAAACATACGGACCTTCGTAAGCATTAGCCATTTACCAGACACTGAGCTAAGCACTTTATATTTATCATCTCATTTAATCCCCGTAACAACCCTGTAAGATAGTTATCACCATCCCCTTTTACAGACAGGGAAAGTGTATGATTGACAACCTGCATACACTGCCTCATGCTCACTGACTTCAGTCACTCAAATACTACATCACAATTTTTGCCATAGTATATATCCTATTTACTTCATATTTTCAGTATGAATACACAACTCTCGCCATTGTTCTTAAATCTTATAGAAAGCTAAGCAATAATATCTATAAAATCATCATTCTCACGTGCTTGTGGTTTTTAAATATACATGTACAGTACCTGACTATTAAAATGAAAGATGTTCACTTTTCTTAACACCTAAAATCAACTCTCATTCCACACTCTGCTGTTCCTAGAACTGCTTTCTATTCTCATTTTCTTAGTAAGCCCCATTCCTCTTGGTTTTGCTGCTAAAATCTCTTGTGACAAAGTAACCAAAATCTCCCCTAAGGATCTATCTGTGAGAGCAACCAGTTCAATGCATCTTGCAGGTCTGAAGTTCTCTCTGCTCAGCTGAAAGCAACAACAATGGAGCAGGACACGTATCGCCACACGGAAGTGGCAATAAGGGAGACTGTCCTCAATGGATTTATTTGGTGTGCACATCCAATAAGGCAATTCGATAGCTTGAAACTTCCATACAATTCCCTTCCTTCCATTGCTTATAACGCACACGTTACACAATCACCACAGCACACTCCATAAGTGACTCGAAGACTGAAGTATGTGATTAACCCATTTATTTTCTGATCAACAGGCACATTTGAGAGCTTCCATTTCTAATAAGCTAATGTTTACAGTTCATTCAACAACTATTTGTTGAACACCCTGTGTTTATTAGACATCAAGCAGTGGGGATGACAGTTTGAGAAAAAATGTCCGTCAGTGTACATTAACCTTACTACTATATAAAAGAGCTGAGAGCCATACTCAGTACATACTCCATGCCAGCACCGTGTTAACTACCCGTGAGCTGACTATTATTATTATTATCTCTAGCTTACAGATGAGAAACCAGATTCTAAAAGGTTCAGTAAGCTGCACAGGGCACCGGGTTGTGTAGTTCTGAAGTCAAGATCCTGAAGCAACCAGTCTGACTTTAGAGTTTGTTTTATAAACATAAAGCCATAGCTGGCCCAGTCACGCAACTACCCCAAATCACACTGCACTGCAGCTGTCTGCATGGCTTCAGTCTATATCTTCAGCCCTGACCAACGTCCCCTCAAACTCAGGACATCAGCAGAGAACACGTCTGGGAGTATGCGTTCAACCCAAATTCATGTGGAACTCCCAATCATGAGACAGAGAAAAAGGCACTGCTCTAGATAACGTGAGAGCGGCTCACTCCTCCATGATCCCCCTAGACTGAATCCTACAGTTCCACAGAAGTTTGAAAATGACCAGCAGAAACCACTCTTCTTGCATTCAAATCCACCAAAATTCAACCTCAACCTAATATTCCTATTTTATCTCTTTTACCTCACAATACAAAACCTCTACTAGTCAAGGCTGCTCCACTCTGTGTCTCCCCGTTTGCTCTCTCTCGTCCCCAGGCGTCCCCCCTCTACAGACATTGCAGCCTTCTGTACTTGCAGGATCTGTGCCAGGCATTGTCTGAACTCATCTGAATAAATTATAAATAGAAGCAAAACTTTTAAAATATTGACGATGATAATAACTACCACTTGAAGGGTCTTTTGTGGACCCATCACTTACTTGGCATAATATGACTTCACTTTATCTTTACAATGATTCAGTGAGGAAGGCACCTGGTTTTACAGAGAGGTAGAATCAGAATCAAAAACTTGGGGGGCGGGGTGCCTGGATGGCTCAGTTGTTAAGCGTCTGCCTTCAGCTCAGGGCATGATACCAGGTCCTGGGATCGAGCCCCACATTGGGCTCCCTGCTCCACTGGGAGCCTGCTTCTTCCTCTCCCACTCCCCCTGCTTGTGTTCCCTCTCTTGCTGGCTGTCTCTCTCTCTGTCAAATAAATAAATAAAATCTTTAAAACAAAAACAAAAAAACTTGGGCTAATAGCACTGATGCCTGCACTCTTTCTTTGCAGTGAAAGTAATTTTACTAGGAGGTACATTCACCGACAGGGCAATCACAAGGAAAAGTCTATTTCCTTAATACAGTCATGCACAGGAAAGAAATATTAGCAGGAACAAGAGACAGCTGTCAGGAAGAAACCTGAATGAGCGTGGACCTCATTAGCCAACTTTCTGCAAAGGATCACAGAGTAAATATTTTAGGCTTTTCAGGCCAGATAGTCTCTTTATAAACTACTCAACTCTACTGCTAAAGTGCAAAAGCAGTCACAGTCAATATACAAATGAGTGTGCATGGCTGTGTTCCAATAAAACTTTATTTACAAAAATAGGCTTCAAGCTGGATTTGACTCTGGAGGGCCATAGTTCATCAGCAGTTCTGCCATATGATATTCAGATGATGGCTGGCAGACATCGGGCAAATTACTTAACCTCTCTGAGCTTCCATTTCCTCCTCTATTACAGGATAATATTTCTGACCACTTAGAATTAAGACAATTAACTCAAGATAATGTATCCACTGTACCCAGCATATACCAGGCATTCAATAAATCAACAGCAATTACTGATTCTAGTCTGGAGCAGAAAATGTATAAGTAAGCCTAAGACATCAGAAACTCTGACTGATGGACTGCATAAAAATGAACAAAAAACACACACAGGAAGACATTCTGAGCATCAAAAAGAATAATAACCATTATTGTACGTCAACTATACTTCAAAAAAGAAAAAGAAAAAAAAAGTAACAACTGCTATGGATTGCAAAACATTAACTGGGACTACTAGTTCTGGCCATGGCAGAATTAAAGGTATTGAACTTAATCTCCTGCCGTAAATAACTATAAAACTGAAAAAATAAATGAAGTTGAGACACTGAACAACAGTATAAGGCTTAAAAGAAAGTAAAAAGTGTGAAAATGATAGCACAAATGATGGGAGTTTAAATAGAAATATTGTTATAAGGTTCTTTCATTATTCGTGACGTAGCAAAATAATAATTCAAAGTATACTGTGGTAAGTTCAAGTGCATATTACAATCTCTAGAGCAACTACTAAAAAAATAAGTAGAGCTAAAAAACCAACAGAAGAGATCAAACGGAATAATAAAAAATTATTCAATCTAAGACAGGAAAGGAGGAAAAAATAGCTAGACAACTAAAAAACAAATAACAAGATGGTAGACTTAAACCCAACAGTATAGTTACATTAAATATAAATAGATAAATAGACTAAACTCCCCAATTAAAAGATAGAGATTGTGAGACTGGATACAAAAAAAAAAAGGTCCCTACTATATACTGTTTACAAGAGATAGGTTAATCTGACAATACCCAAATCCACTGATCCAACTTTATCACAACTAAAAGTGAAACAACCAGATATTAGGCACCAATGACAGGAAGTACACAGCACCACCTATGAAATATTTCTGCCAAGAAAATTGACCTGAATATAATTAAGCCTCAAGAGCTAACCATCAATTTATAGGAATATAAGATAGGAAGTATGTTCAAAAACAGCATGAGGGGCACCTGGGTGGCTCAGTTGGTTAAGCGTCTGCCTTCGGCTCAGGTCATGATCTCAGGGTCCTGGGATTGAGCTGCATATCAGGCTCCCTGCTCAGCGGGGAGCCTGCTTCTCCCTCTCCCTCTGCTGCTCCCCCTGCTTTTGTGCACTCACACTCTCTTTCTCTCAAATAAAAGATAAAACCTCTTAAAAAAAAAAAAAGACTGAACCTCTTCCTAAATCCAGGTAAAGTTTTAGTTGTGATGCATTTTCCTCATCAAAGATCCAAAAAGTGTATCAAAACTGCCTGATGCGGTGACTGTCAGTGTTTAATAAATATGAATGCCCTCATCTTGAACTCCTTTATTATTTATGAGTCACACATACAGGGCGCTTAACAAGTACATGTGGTACTATACAGTCTCACTCAGAACTATAGCAATAGTTTCTAGAGGTAGGGGCGCCTGGGTGGCGCAGTCATTAAGCATCTGCCTTCGGCTCAGGGCGTGATCCCAGCATTCTGGGATCGGTCCCCACATCAGGCTCCTCTGCTAGGAGCCTGCTTCCTCCTCTCCCACTCCCCCTGCTTGTGTTCCCTCTCTCGCTGGCTGTCTCTGTCAAATAAATAAATAAAATCTTAAAAAAAAAATAGTTTCTAGACGTAAAATTTAAGCTTAAAATAAAAAGTAAAGTTTCTAAGACTGGCTCTTCTTTATATTCTACTAAACACCTGGCATGGTCCTAAACATACAATGACATTAAAAGAAAAAACACCTGTCAGATTGAGTAAGTATTTATTATCTTGGATTAGCCTTAGTTGTCCTCAAAAGAGCAAGAGTTCTGAAGTATACACAAGGAACACAGTTAAGGGATGAGGCCAAGACAAAAGTACCTTACCTTTACATCTGGCACCTGGGCACCAAGGCTGCTGAGTCCCACAATGGAGTAGAAAGCAGATTCCAAACTTGTGAAAGGGCGGTCCAATGAGGCTTTCAGTCTCTCCACATCCGGCTTGGTGAGGTAGTGAGTGGGCGTCAGAGCCTGGGTGCTGGCTATGATTGTCAGGGCCAACAGGAAGACAGTGCTTGAACCTTGGGGGGAAATGACTATTAAATACAATCCAAACAATTCCAGAGTTCTATATACAGTTCCAATGATGGTGCGCACCAAGGTCTGGGAACCAAATCATGTGAGGAAGGGGGAGGGAACTGGGAGGTTTAACCAGGAGAGAAGTCCTGGGAAAGTGGTGGGCACTGTCTTCATCCATCTGAAGGACCGTCCTCCCAGTAGCCTCTGTGTCGATAAAGCACAGGACCCATCATGCCATTCCCATTTCACGTACGTTTGTAACTCCTGTGCCTCTAAGACAGGTCCAATCTTGAATCCTCAGCATGGCCTCACCTGCCTCTCACTGGATCTCTTCCCTCACTCGTTCCTCCATCTGTGGCTTTCTGTTCCTCTAACAAGTCATGTTCTACTCTACCCAGTACTTTTTCATGCTTTCCCTTACTTCAACTTTCAACTTTTTAATTCTCAGATTGCAGTTCAAGTATCTCTTCCTCAAGAAGTCTCCCTAACAGCCCTTCCTTGGGTTAGGTCCCCAGTACTATAAAGTACTAAAGAATGTGACCTCTGAGGCCAGGTTGAAATCCTAGCTTTGCCTGGGTGCCCGAGTGACTCAGTCAGTTGGTTAAGTGTCGACTCTTGGTTTTAGCTCAGCTCATGATCCCAGGGTTGTGAGATAGAGACCCCTGTCACACTCTGCACTGGATAGGTAGCCTCCTTGGGATTCTCTCTCTTCCTCTCCTTCTACCCTCCCCGTTTGCACACTCTCTAAATAAATAAATACATACATACTTTGAAAATAAGTAAATAAATAAATCCTAGTTTTTCTATTGATTTGCAATATGCCTGTGGCAGTTACAATGTGGCCAGTCTGTCTTCAGCTTCCTCGAGTACAAAGTGGGATAATAACAGGGGCATAATGAGGATTACATGAGTTAGCATAGAAAGATCTTCTAACAGTGACTGGCTTATAACAAGAGCTATTTCTATTGCCATCACTATTGTTGTTGCTATATCCATGCATAGCACCCTGAAGTTCTTCTATGTAGTCTTTTTCACAAATATAATTAATAGTGTAATGTCTGATTCCTCTGCTAAACTGTAAGCTCCATAAAGATAGACAGTTTCTTCTGTACATCCCAGTATTTCCAAGTATTACACGTTGCTTGGCACGTAGTAGTACTAAATTAATATTTGCTAAATAAATGGAAAGAAAAATTAATCCTTGTCTACTATGCTTCAGGAGACAAGAAGAAGTTATGAGCAGTACATTCTATGGGCTGCTTCACAAATTGACTGCCATCCAATTAACAGAATAGTATCCACCCCCCACCACCATCACCTTATCCATACTCCATGGTTTCAGTTACCCATGTTCAGCCATGGTCCGCTATTGTCAGGTCAGTAGTAGCCTAATGCTACATCTCAATGCCTACATCATTCACCCTACTACATCTCATGCAGACATTTTATCATGTAGGCATCTATACAAGATATTTTGAGAGACCACATTCATGTGACTTTTATTACAGTGTATTGTCACAATTGTTCTTTCATTATTAGTTATCATTGTTAATCTCTTACTGCACCTAACTTATAAATTAAGCTTTATCATAGTTATATATGTATAGGAAAAAAAACATAGTATATATAAGGGTTCAGTACTATCCACAGTTTTAGGCATCCACTGGGGATCTTGGAAAGTGAGCACTGCAGATAAGGGAGCCCTACTGTAATCACAAGGCTAATGGTAATAGTCCTTAATCCTCTGCCCATATGTCAAATTTAGTTTCCACTAGAATCCCTTAAGAAAGGCATTATTAAGGGGCAACCGACTGGCTCAGTCGGTGGAGCATGCAACTCTTGATCTCGGGGTGTGCGAGCCCCACATTGGGCAGAGATTACTTAAAAAAAAAAAAAAGGCATTATTACATCTATTTTACAAATAAGAAAACTGAGAACAAAAGTACCTTGCAGACAATCTTGGACTCACTCAAATCTAACTATACAGTTTACACTCCATTATTTTTTGGAGATTATTGTAGAAACAATGCCTACATTAGCGGTAACTCAATTGTTTTTCTCTGAATGCTAGTTCTACTTAAATCCTTGTATGTGTGTTAAATAAACTAAAGAATGTGGAAGTTCTTTTTAAAACACTAGAAAGGGATCTATAGTGTGGAGTATTCAATTATAAAATATTTATTGAATGCTTACCAAGCACTATTTTTGGTATTAAACACAATTAAGAAACAATATTTATGGGGCGTCTGGGTGGCTCATTCAGTTAGGCATCTGCCTTCAGCTTGTGTCATGACCTTGAGGTCCTGGGATCGAGCCCTGCATCAGGCTCCCTGCTCAGCAGGAGTCTGCTTCTCCCTCTCCACTTCACCCCACTCATGCTATCTCTTGTGTTCTCTCTCTTGTGCTCTCTCAAATAAATAAAATGTTTTTTTTTTTTTAAAAGAAACATTATTTATCACATTAGAAGGTGAAAAGTGCTATGGAGAAAAATAAAGCACAGGAGAGATATCTGAGAAGAACTACAATTTTATTTTATTTTTTTTTTGAAGATTTTATTTATTTATTTCACAGAAAGAGAAGGAGAACACCCACAAGCAGAGGGAGCAGCAGAGGGAGAGGGAGAAGCAAACTCTCTGCTGAGCAGGGAACCAATGAGGGGCTTGATCCCAGGATCCTGGGATCATGACTAAGCTGAAGGCAGACACCTAGCCGACTGAGGCACCCAGAGCCCTAGAGCTACGATTTTAAATATGGTAGTCTAGGAAGGTCTAACTAAGAAATAGAACAACTGTGTATAGACCTGAAGGAAAAAAAGGAGTGTCACAAAGATATTTTGGGGGCAACTATACCAAGAAGAAAAGCAAGTCCAAAGACCTTGTATGTATGGTGTTTTTTGACATTAGCAAAGAGCAAAATATAGCTACAGTGGCACAAGCAAAGGGTGAAAGGTATGGAAGAGGTGACAGAGGTAGGAGAGGCCAAATCTGAAGGACCTTTTAAACCTTTGTAGGGACTCTGGCCTATACTGAGTGAGATGGAAGCCACCAGAAAGTTTTGAGAAGAGGACTGGTTTGACTTACAATTTAACAGGACCACTGTGTTGAGAATAAACAAAACTGTGTTAAGACTAGACAGGAGAAAGAACTTAAAGAGGGCCACCAGTTAGTAATAATCCAAGTATAAAGATGATGGTGGTCACAGCCAGCGAGGTGAGAAGTGGTCAGAGTCTGGCTAGAATTCAAGGTCAAAGCCAGAACTGCTAAAGGATAGAAAAATGTAAGAAAAAGGGGAGTCAAGATGCTAATGCTGAATCCCCAGTGCCTTCTAAGTGACAACTGGTATTTTCCCAGCTAGACTATAAATTCCCTTACACAACATCTATGTCAGAATTCTAAATCTTCCCACCTTGAATTAATAGTGAAAACATTTTTGGCTAAAATTTGAGCACTTAACATATGTGGGGTATGCCCAGACTATGCTAAGTACTTGGCATGCACTGAGTCTTTAAATCTTCACAACATCCGAGTGTGGTTTACACACCAAGAAATTGAGACTCACTAGGAGTTACCTGCCCTAAGACACATAATTGAGAATCAAAATGCAGGCAGTCTGAATCCAAAGTTTGTTTTTAACAAACTCTATTACCCTCAACTTTTCAAAAAATGGAGCACTGACCCACTGTCTTATTCACTATTACCTTGGGCAAGTTACTTTTCTTCTCTGAAATCTTGCCTTCCTGTCTGTCAAACGTATGTAATAGTATACATTCCCCAAGCCGTGGTAAGACTACACGAGTCCATCGTGCACAGTGCCCGCTCAAGAACTAGCAATGCAGTTAACTTTATTGATGCTTGCGTAGTGCCATGCACTATTCTAAACTATGCACGGGCTCAGCTCATTTAATGCAGCAATTTATGCGGCAAATAATGTGACTAACCTAGTTTACAGATCAGAAACTGAGCTGAAGAGGGGTTAAGGAACTCGGACTGGGTCACATAACGAATACTGGGCAAACTACCAGTTTGCACCAGGAGAATCTAACTTCAGAATTTATACTATAAGCTCCCAGAGAGGTGAGTGATTTCCTTGCTTCTTTTTACTAAAAAAGGAAGCCACGGTCCAAAGGACCACTTGGCCAAAAACTGTTAGGCCACCCGGCCAGGAGCCGCCGCGAGACAAATGAATGAGTGAAGCCAGACCTAGGGTTCACCGCGGCCCCCGGCTGGGCCTCCGGGGCACCCGTAGCTCCGCGCCGCACTGGCACCCACCCCACCTCCTCTCGCCCGCATTCCCACCCGCTCGCCAGCCCTCCGTCACACACTCGACCCCAAAAGAGCCCAAGCCCGAGCCCATGCCCCTGCCCCTGCCCCACAGGGGAAGAGGCTCCCGCGTGGCCGGCTCCCGAGTGGCGAGCACTAGCCTCCCGCGGGCTACGGCCCACTCGCCAAGGCGTGCCAGCCGCGGGGCCCCGTCGTCGAGCCATGCACAACGCCTCACCCGGCGACGCCATTCCTCCGAGCAGGTCCCACCAGGGCCCGAGCCGCAGGCTGACTTCCGCTCGGGAAAGTGGCTCCAAGAGCGCGCCGGAGGGGACGCCAGGGACTCGCGGCAGGCTGCGCGTGCTGAGATGGGATCTAGGCACAGGTCAGTCCCCGCCGTCCCGGTGGGTCGTGCCGGTCCCAGCAGCCGCGGCCTAAATTCTAGTTCCCGCGCGCAAAGGGCGCCGCGGTCCTCGTGTACAGGCCGGCCTCCCCCCCCCCCCCCCCC
>NW_024424675.1:26461777-26500904 GCF_017311325.1 Ursus maritimus | reverse complement strand
CCCCCCCCCCCCCCCCCGCGACCTGGGACACTTGGAACCGGCCGCCGCGCAACGGTCCTAATCCGGGTGCTACCAGTACGCGGTTGGACGAGGCTTCGGGGTGGGCCCGAAACGGGGCCTCCGCTGATTGGCTGATTGCGTTGATTGGCCGATCGCGCCGTCACTCAGTCGTCTTTCTGCAGCCCGGCCAATTTTAAAGGAATGGGAAGGGTCCGGTGAGGAAGGGCAAGTAGTGTTCTGGGCTTGGGTTTTCTTCTGCGTTCTTTCTTTTCTTTTTCTTCTTTTCCTTTTTAGGACATTAGGGCAGTTTCCTCCAAAGATTGTTTCGCTTGTTAATAACTGACCAATGAGTGGTATTTTCTTTGATTTGCAAAGCATTTCTGTGGACTTAGTACTCCTCACAGTAACTTTGAGGAGCCTATCAGCCCAATTTTACAGAAGTAGCAGGGTCAAAAATAGAAGTGACCAAAAAAAAAAAGTGACTCATGAGACGAAAACAGCTTGGTTTGTTTTAAAATAAGAAGAATCCAGTAATTTTTTAACAAAATGGAAGTGACTTATCTAGGCACTTCGTTATAACTAATTCCAGTTATTGAGGATAGCCCAACAGTGTATTAAGCACTCTAGTACGTTATTTACTCCTTATCACCATTCTGTGAAGTTTGTACTGTTATTCCCATTTTATAGAGAAAGAAACTAAAAGATCTGAACCCAGGCAGGCTGACCCCGTAATCTGTGCTTTTAGCTATTACGAACATAGAAAGTATGCACAATGTGGTAAATCTTACTGTGTCCCAGATACTAGCTGTGCGTGAATATCTGAATTTGAGTTTAAATTAATTAAAATTTTAAAACTCTGTTCCTCAGTTGCGCTAGCCACATTTCAAGAGCTCAGTAGCCCCATGTGGCTGCTGGATATCATTTTGGACAGCACAGAATTATAGAGCATTATATCACAGAAAGTAATATTGGACAGTGCTGATACAGAATACATAAAAAACTCTTCCAGGGTGCCTGAGCGGTGCAGTTGGTTGAGCGTGGGACTCTTGGTTTCAGCTCCAGTTGTGATCTCAGGGTCCTAATCTCAGGGTCCCCACTCATTGCAGAGTCCGCTTGAGACTCTCTCTCCCTCTGCCCCACGCCCCTACTCCCTGTTTCTCCCTCTCTCTCAAATAAATAAATCTTTAGAAAAAACAACAACTCTTCCAACTCAATAAGACAACAACCACTGTTGTACTGAAGCCATTTCACACTGGCTTGCAAGAGTCACTTACAAAATTTAGCAAGGCAGACGCCTAGGTGGCTCAATCGGTTGAGCATCTTGGTGTCAGCTCAGGTCATGGTCATGGGGTCATGGAATTGAGCCCCACATAGGGCTCCAGGCTCAGAGTAGAGCCTTCTTGGGATACTTTTCCCCCTTCTTCTCGCTCCACCTCTGCTCCTCCCCTTGCTCACCCTTTCCCTTTCTTTTTTTTTTTTTTAAGATTTTATTTATTTATGTGATAGAGAGACAGCCAGCGAGAGAGGGAACATAGCAGGGGAGTGGGAGAGGAAGAAGCAGGCTCCCAGGGGAGGATCCCGATGTGGGACTCAATCCGGGAATGCCAGGATCATGCCCTGAGCCGAAGGCAGACACTTAACGACTGCTCTACCTAGGCGCCCCACCCTTTCCCTTTCTAAAAATAGATAAATAAAATCTTTAAATTTAGCAAGAATTTTGCAAATTGGTTGTTAAATACAACTATTTAGAAAAATTAAATTATACAAACTTAAAATGAAATGAAATCTACTGAAAACCAAACCCATAATTTCGTTATTATTTTACTACATTTTACCACTTTGTATGCTTTTGTGGTTGCTTTTATCTGTTGCATCTATATGGTGGAAATATTATATGGTGGTGTGCTACTGCACATCTCTTTCCAAAGTAATGTTGGTAGCTTGATTTTGGCCACAATGGGAATATTTACACCATAGAATCAGCAAATGCTACACATCAGGGCCTGATTTTTTGCTTTGTTATGTCTAAACTTGATGGAGAAATGTTCATAGAAATTAAATTTAGAAGTGTGTCGTGTCTATAGGCTTTACCTTGCTAATAGCCCAAAAACTTGAGAGAATATTGTTCTAGCATTTGAAAACTATTATCCAACTCAGAGAAGTCACTTCTGAAGTTTTGGTTACATCTTACTCATTAATGTAAATGAAAATATCGACCAGCGTTCACTTAAAAACTACACTTAGAGAGTCTGTTCTAAACATTTATCAGCATACCACTGCAAGAAACCTAGTAAAAAACACAGCCAAAAGACCTGAATAGGCACTTCATCAAGATATATGTAGAGCAGATAAGCACATGAAAACATAATCAACATCATTATATATTGATTACATTATATATTAAGTCACGGGGAGATACTGCTACACATCCACTGAAATAGTTGATATAAAAAAGTCCAATAATACCAAATGCTGGCAAGGGTGTGGAGCAACTGGAACTTGCATATACTGCTGGTGGAAATGGAAAATGGTGCAATCGTGTTGGAAAACAGATTTGTAGCTTTTTAAAAAGCCAGTTACATGACCTACTGCATGACCCAGCCATTCTACTCTTGGAGGGTTTGTTTGTTTGTTTGTTTGTTTGTTTTAAAGATTTTATTTATTTATTTGAAAGGGAGAGGGAGCATGAGCAAGAGCAGGGGGAGGGGCAGAGGGAGAAGCAGACTCCCTGCTGAACAGGGAGCCTGACCCAAGGCCCCTTCCCAGGCCCCTGGGATCATGACCTGAGCTAAAGGTAGACGCTTGACTGACTGAGCCACCCAGGTGCCTCAGGTTGTTTGTTTTTAATTAACTAGTTATTTTTAATTATTAAAGAAATATAAGTACACAGGAAGAAGCTCAAACTTTATTGGTTTGGGTTTTTTTCCCAAAATTGTTTTATTTACTATTGGCTAAATGAAAAAACAATATTTATAAACATACATAAAGAAAAAAGAATGATACAGTGAAATTGTGTACTTGTCATCCTATTAAAGAAAAAACAGGGGTGCCTGGGTGGCTCAGTCAGTTAAGCATCTGACTCTTGATTTCAGCTGAGGTCTTGCTCTCAGGGTCCTGAGTTCAAGCCCCACGTTGGGCCCATGCTGGGAGTGGAGCCTACTTAAAAAAGTAATAGTAATGACCAGAACTTTTTAAGTCCTCTTTCTAGTCTTACCCATTCCTTTTTTTTTTTTTTTAAGATTTTATTTTTTTGACAGAGAGACAGCCAGCGAGAGAGGAAACACAGGCAGGGGGAGTAGGAGAGGAAGGAGCAGGCTCCCAGGGGAGGATCCCGATGTGGGGCTCGATCCCAGGACCCTGGGATCATGCCCTGAGCTGAAGGAAGACACTTAATGACTGAGCCACCCATGCGCCCCTAGTCTTACCCATTCCATCCCCTTTCTCCCTGCTCAGAGATCCCCATCCTGCAGGTTATAGGTTATATTGTTTCCTTGCTTTTCTTCATAGTTTTATCGTGTATGTTTATAATGCCAAACAGTATTTGTTTACTTTTGCATATTTCTTAACTTTATGTAAATGGAATTTACTACATATTTTTTCTGTGACTTTCTTTTTTCTCTCAATATTTAAGATTTATCTGCGTTGCTGTGCATAGCTAGAACTCATTCATTTTCACTACTGTATGGTACTTTATTGGATGAATTACCGCAGTTTATTCTACTGTGGGTAGGCCATTGGGTGTCTCTAGTTTTTTGCTATGATGACTACTACTGTGAAGATTCTTGCATATATTCCTAAAGCACATGGGTAAGAATTTCACTGAAATACATTCCTAGGAATAAAATAGTGAGTCGTGGTGGAGGCACATTTACAACTTTATTAGATAATGCCAAATTATTTCCAAAATGGTTGTACCAATTTATGACTGTGATTTGTAAGAGTTCTCTGTCCCACATCTTTGTCAATGTTTGCTATTCATGCCAATATTTTAAAAATTCAGGAAATATACAAGTTTAAAAGTAAATTTTTCTCTCAACAATTCCACTCCACAGATGTTTGAATACCTAAAGTTTTTCTACACGTATCCTAACAGTTACGTGTGTCTGTGTATCTCTATGTACATACACAGAGTTTATACACATTGCTTGACAACTTGCTCCTTCATTCATTAATACATGCTAAATATTCAGCAAGTAGAGATCTGTCCACTCACTCAACCAATATTTATTGAGCGTTACCATGTGCCAGGCATTCTAGTCTCTTAGAATACGTTCAGGAACAAAGCAGCCACAAATCTTTGCCTTCACGGAGCTTACATTCTAGCGGGAGGAAATAGGTGATAACCAATATCATAGGTAGGGGAATGACATATTAGGAGTATTGTGTACTATAGAAACAAGAAAAAGTAGGCAAGGGTAAGGGGAATTGGGGGAGGGGAGTGTTCTACCTCAGTGTCTTTTAACAGCAGCATAGTATTTCTTACCTATCCATTCATGCCCCCTGAGGCTGACAATATGCTAGGTGCTGGCAATCCAACCATGACCGTGTAGACGAGGCTTCTCCCTTCATGGAGCTTATAGTCTGATGGGAGACAGCAAACACAAATGAACTTGATAATTGTAGGTAATGGTTCAACACTATGGGAAAAAATAAAACAACTGTGCGATGATCAATAAATGTTTCTCTGAGAAGGCGACATTTAAGCTTTCTCTCAAGTGATGAGACAGAAGTGGTCCTAAAATACTAATATTTCTTGACAAACCATAAGAGACTCTTAACTATAGGGAACTAAGGTTTGATGGAGGGGAGGTGGGCGGGGAGATGGGATAATTGGGTGATGGGCATTAAGGAGGGCACTTGATGTAATGAGCACTGGGTGTTACATGCAACTGATGAATCACTACATTTTACCTCTAAAACTAATAATACATTATATGTTAATTGATTTTATAATTAAGTAATTAATTAATTAAAATACAAATATTTCTAATCCCCTCTTCATTCCTAGGATCTGTAGTCAGGAAGAAGTAGTGATCCCTTGTGCTTCTGATAATGATTCAGGAAGTGTGGATTTGCAGCTGAGCAACTTAGAGAATATTAAAAAAGATCCAAGTAGCCTTGAACTTACAGGTAAAAGGGGGAAAGGATTTTTTTTTTTTTAGGCAGGAAGGGAGGTGGAGAAAAGGGATTCTCTGTTTGAGTCAAGTTGCTGGATGAGAGCCCTCAACTAGACTTTGACAATGAATTTGGTCCCCGAATTTAAGACCTTGGAATATGGTTGGCACAATGAGATAAAATATATTAGTCTAGACATATAGGAAACTGAGATAGATAATCCTACAGACTTGCACAGAGTCTAAGTACTAGAAGAATTCTGAGAAGGGAAAGGTGGTTGTGGGTGGGCCCTTGATTGGGCTACGGAATATCTATCTTTTCATTTATTCTACAAGCATTTACTGAGTACCAGTTGTTGAATATACAGCAGTGCACAAGACCGACATGGTCCCTGCCCTCACAGAATTTGCTGAAAAGGACCAAAATAAGTAAACAGACATTAAATAAAGTAATTACAAATTGTAGTTAATACTATGAAAGGATTATACAAGGGGCTGAGACAAAAAATAAGGGGGATGGGAACCAATTTTAAGCCATAGTTGTCAGAGAACACCTAAGATGGTTTTGTTTAAACCTAAAGGAGGCCTCAAGGATGTGAAAGAGCAACCCAATGTGAGAAGTAGAGAAAGGAACATCCCAGGTGGATATAATAGCATGTGCATGAGACAGGAAAGACTACTTGAGGATCTACATTTCCCATTTCTACACTCATTCAGCAAACATTTATTGAAGTCCTGCTATGTCCTAAACACAGATTTAGCTGTTGGAGATTTAGTAATGAACAGAACAGACACAGCATACTTGTAGATAAATGATTGGAACTGAGTTTAAAGTGGGTGATTGGGAGTAGGCGTAGGGAGGTTTTTTAGCAGCTAGGAGGATACTTGGTCAAAATGGGCAAAGAGGAGATTGAAGAAAGGCATCCTGGAGCAGAGCCCTGAAGGATGAGTAGGAGTTAACTAGGCAAAAGAGGTAGGAGGTAGAGAAGGTGGGGAAGAAGAAGAAGATACATGTAGGGAGAAGCATGAGAACTGAATGAGGTAGGGCTTCTAGTGCATGAGAAGGATGTGACAGTGGGTGGCAGGAATTTGCAGAGAGGCTATAATTCAGGAGACCAAAAAGTGTACAGAAGTAGAGGGGTAGAAACCCTGATGATGGGTGTGTTAAGAGGGAAATAGTAAGACTGTTTCCCCAATAGGAATAAAGAACTTGGTTTTGGAAAAGAGGTAAGGATGTAAAGCCATAAGAAGAGGGAAATGATACCACCATAATCATTGTCATTCAGCAAAGGAATAATATTTGCCAACACTTCCTTGGTGCTAGCTCTGTATCAGCCAAATGAGGTAGGTTCTATTATCATCCGCATCTTAGAAATGTAGAAATAGACACAGAAAAAGTAAGATCACACATGGTCAGAATGCTAGAAAGAGGCAGAGCAAGGATCCAAGCCTAGGCAGACCAACTCTGGAGCCTGTACTCTTAATCAAGGTCTATCCCAGGTCTGGAAGAGATCCCTCAAGCACTTACTGCAGCGTGGTCCAGTGGGAAGAGATCAGCAAGGAGCTGCTACCATATTTTAAGCTCTTGTCACCACAGAGTCATAGACTTTCGAATTTAATAATATCTGCCATTTAAGTGCTTACTATGGACCACATACTGAGATAAGTCTTTTGTATTCATTAGCTCACTTAATCCTCATGATAACCCTGTTTTACAGGTGAAGAAACTAAGGTTTCAAGAGGCAAACTAACTTGATAAAGGTCATACAACTAGTAAGGGTGGAGCCAGAATTCAAGTTAGTCTCAGACTGAGATGTAAAGTCCATGCTTTTAACCACTCCGCTATAGCTCAGTCTTAAAGGTTTTCGTAGCTTAGGAGGCCCTTAGAGAACCCTGAATTTGTAATTGGGAAGACTGAGACTTGGAGAACGGAAGGGACTCGGTCAAGGTTGCAGAACAGATAGTAAGATGAGACCAGGGCACGTCTATCCTGACATCCTGTGGATTTCCCCATTATGAATGTATAACTCTACCTAGTACAGATATATCATCTTCTGTGTTTCTTTCGGTATTAGACTCCGATATCTCTGACATCGCTGGACTCTCTCGGGAATCGCTCACAGAGAGCTTCAGACACCTGACCCAAAAGGGCCCCCTCAGTGAGGCCGTTGTTGAGAGGCTGATCCAATCTATCCAGGAGGTTTTTGATGGTGAGCTACAGGTATGCACGAGCAGTCATACTGAGTCATCCAGCTTATTCCTCCGTTTTAACAAATATTTTAAACATTTATGATTTATCATACAAATAATATTATAGACTATAAAATTTATGTTTATATTTTTATAATAAACATTTATATACATTTATAAATTGTATATAATATACAATTTATAAATTGTATTTATATTTATGCTTCTGTTTACCAAAACTATAAAATTCCTATTTTAAAGAAAGAAAAGAAGAAAAATGAATCTTCCCTAATCCACTCTCCCAAGATAACTAATGTTAACATTTTAGTGTATTTTCAGACTTTTTCTTCTGCACATACAAATGCATGTAATCATAGAAAAATAAACATCAGAGATAGTGAGAGGAAAGAAGTTTTCTAGGATCTATATTACCCTACTTAATACAGTATTCTGTTGTTTAGCAAAACGTCCGTTCATTCATTTATTCTGTGAGAGCACATAACAGAAGAATTTATCTTTACCGAGGGGCAAGCGAAGGCATTTCTGAGGAAGGAACCCTTGAGATCGGGTCTGAGGAATAAATAGGAGAGACTAAGAGAAGTTAGAATTGGAGGAAGTATTCCAGAAATAGGGCATCGTATGTGTAACAACCTCGAGGCAGAAAGGAGCAGAGCATGTTTGATGAACTCACAGAGCCTGGTTTGTTTAAATGACAGTGATGAAGGTATCTGTCCTTTGTCAAGAGACATTTAGGTTGTTTCCATATCTTGGCTATTGTGAATAAGTTGCAGTGAACATGGGAGTGCAGAGAGCTCTTTCAGATCCAGATTTTATTTCCTTTGAATATATGTATGCAGATGTTTCTAGTTTGGGAAAATTCATCAAACTTTACATTTTCTCTATGTATAATGCTAATAAAAAATTTTGGAAAAAAACAGTTAAAGCCAGAATGTTGGTCTTCTCTTTGGACTCAGACTTTTTTTATACTTCATGTCAGCAGGGCTTTATAAAGCCTTTCTTTGTAATTAATAAAGGGCTGGGATTGCTGCAGTGACTTGAAAAAAAAAAAAGAAAATCCATTCCCTGTCTTCACCTGAATCCACAACCAGGCGGGAAAATAGATGAATAAGAAGGTAGTTTCGTCAGAGTATCACAAATACCATGATAGCAATGTTACATGTGCTTTATGGATACTCTTAGGAAGGGCACCCAATGCTGCTTCAGGAGAAATTGCATTTAAAGAATATATGAGTTTTAATCAATAAGCAAAATAAATATAGAGAATTCAGAAGGTGCAAAGGCCCAGAACCAAGAAATGGCAGCATAAAAGTTAATCTGTCTAAACCTCAGAATGCTGCAGGGCAAGGAGGAGATGAATTTGAAGAGGTTAGCTGGGGTCACACTGGGAGGGCCTTGACCTCCATGGGTGATATGATTTTGATAGGGACTTACCTGATCAAGTTTGCACTTAATGGAGATGAATCTGGTGATAGCTAGGGGAATAGATTGGAGGGGGGCAAAACTGGAGCAGGGAAGCTCAATGTTAATTATTACACTAATGTAGATGAGAAAGAATTAGGCCATGAAGTCAGCTTCTGGCTGTATATATTGCTACTTGCTGTCCAGAGAGCTTGTACCAGTTTATACTATCCATAGGCTGGGAGGGAAAGATGAGAAGAAATTTTCCCAAGATTGTAGAATTATTGATGTCTACTATTGTCTTCTTCATACTTTATTTTTTCAAAGCTTCTGTGATAAATAGATACTGCTTTTATAATCAGGAAAAGAATAATACAAGAGATTTTATTCTTCAAATAAGAACTTGCATTTTAATAGGGAACCTTAAAGACACAAAATAATCTTTAGTGACATCAAGAGAGCTAGAAGTAACAGTCAAAGGTCACCTTTATGAAGTTTAATCAGACAGCAATATATAGACAGGATGGGTAGGTGGGGAAGCAAAGACTAAAGGTGGGGAGAGCATTTAGGGAGCAGTCAGTAATGCAGCATTTAATCAGGCTGAGAGGGAAAACGAAGTCCCAAACCCAGGCAGTGGCGAGTGGACGAGGAATTCCATTCCTCTGTAATGTATTCATTCCTAATAATAAAAGACCTGAGACTAGGTTGAATGAGATGGCAGATGTTTAGAACATTGCAAGAAACTTCTCAAAAGCCCTCTACGATCATCAAATACGATTATAATATATAATTGTGTTTTTATCATTTTTCCACAAATTCAGAGCGAACTTGAGAAGCTGACATTCCTACGATCTTTGTCTTCTCTCAGCCGAACTTTACCTTACGATGAAACCACAGAATCATTTATTCACAGCCACATAGCAGACATTGTGCGTATCCTAAACGTAAGTATTGTGACCTTATCACAAATCATCAGGACCACACAAATTCAGTGACTTGACTAACAAATGTTTTAGTGGCCTCACATATATGATCAATTTCCTTGACTTCTTCTCATATCAGTTTCTGTGCATGGAGGAGAAATACCCAGGAGTACTCCACAAATATAATTACCCTTGGAAACCAACTAAAAAATGAGTAGAAAGGAGAGAGCATTTAAATTTCTCAGTAAAGACAATGCTGCATTCTCATTAATGAAGCTGTAGTCATGAGGGAAGCTCTATAAACCAATGCCCAGGGTCAGGTGCGAGCTCTGCCTCTTTCCAGCTGTGTCTTTGGGAAGCTGTGCGACTTCTCAGTGTCTCAGCATCCTCATCTACAAAATAAGAATAGCTGTATCCTTCACAGAGCTATTGAGAGTATTAAATAAGATATAAGCGTAAGCCATGTAGTATGATACCTAACATATGGTTTAGATTTGAGAAACACGGTTATATTTTTTTATTGTATTTATACTTAACTCCAGCCACACAGTCTGCTGCTGTCTCAATCATTCATTGCCTTTTTAAGCGCCTGACCGTTCCAGGCAGTGTCTGGGCTGCAAATTGAGGCTACAAAGATAAGACAGGATCCCTGTTCTGAAGCCAAGCAAGGTGTAATCAGGTGTCACAGGGACTGTTTAAACAGGTATAGTAAGGGTACAGAGGAGTGAGTGAGAGGTCGATTCCATGTCAAAAGATCCAGAAGGGCTTTACAAAGGAGGTGATACACTTAAGCAAGTGTTTAACTTTTTGATGCTTTAGTTTTCTCATCTGTGAAATGTCCCCGTCAGTTTCTCTGAAGCTTTAAAATTCTGAATCTGAGATTTCTTATACACTTAAGGAAAATGAGCAGTTTTTTTTCCAACCCACAGATCTATAAGGCTGATTAGACCGATGCTTAGTTTTCACAATTGAAGGCTAACCAGACAACAGGTTTGTTAAGCAATAGGCAATTATCAAGGATCTTCTGTATCTAGAACACTGTGGTGCTTCAATAAAGAATGCAAATTTCCGGGACCCCTGGGTGGCTCAGTCGTAAGAGTCTGCCTTTGGCCCAGGGCATGATCCCAGGGTCCTGGGATTGAGCCCCGCATCGGGCTCCCTGCTCTACTGGGAGCCTGCTTCTTCCTCTCCTACTCCCCCTGCTTGTGTTTCCTCTCTCAGTGGCTGTGTCTCTCTCTGTCAAATAAACAAATAAAATCTTAAAAAAAAAAAAAAAAAGGAGTAGAATGGGGAGGAATAGGAGTGAGAAATTACAAAGTCTACACAAACAAACTTTTGGGAGTAATCTGTATGTTCCTTATCTTGATTGTGGTGAATGTATATGTAAGTCAAAAATCTTCAAACTATACACTTTAAATATGTATGGTTTGTTGTGTGTCTATTAGCTCAAAGTCAAAAAAGCTATGAAAATTCTGTTGAGAACTTCAATAGAAAAGAGAAATGCAGTGGCAACTAGGATATGGAGTAAAGATGACAAGATTGGCATGAAATCAATCCAGATAGATCTCCTGATCTGAGCCGTGAAGGATGTGCTGGATTGGGTAGACAGTAGGGACCAGTGGGTAGGGGCTTTGACTGGCAAATTACTACCCGGCTATGTCAAGGCCGAATGGCAGTGGGGGTGCTTTTTAGATGCTGTTGGTGCCCCACAGCAGACATGGGCACTAAGACCTGCGGATACTAGAATTTTAATGGAGTTAGACTGGTGCTTAGTGCCTGTTAATTCTCCTCTGCTAGCTTGGAGGTCCACCCTAATTCTGCACCTGGGGTCCTCCACAAAATCCTACTACTACTGCGTTGTTTGTTAAATAAAGATACACTCGGCATTGAACAGGCACTGGATTACTTGAGCAATGAGGCAGGCGGTGGATGAGAATGACGTTTCAGGAAGACTCTTAAGTGGTATGGATAATAAATGCTGAAGGATTTTGGAGGATGGAAATTCACAGTGGACTGAACTAACATGAAAGACTGCCCGGTTGTGCTGGTGAGAGTTTGAGCTCCCTGCAGCAGAATGGTAAAGAAGAAAGGGAGCTATTTCAGGAATTAGAAGACACAATTTCTAGTTCCAGTGCTGTCAAGCACAACCTGTGTGATCTGAAGCAAATCGCTTAGCTTCTCTGAGCCTCTAGCTCCACCTGGAAAATGGAGATAGTAATATCTGTCTGGCTTTCATTAAGGCCTTTGAGACAAAATGTCTCATTTTGTTAAGATTGGTTAAGATTCTTCTATAATAAAAAATAAAAATAAAAATCAACTCTGGCTCACTTAAGTGAAAAAAAAAGAAAAAACAGCACGCTAGGATATCGCCCTTAGAATCTAAGCCTTTTAACAATCAAGGCTTCAGAAGAGTATGTTCTAGGACAACTCCTGGGGTCTCAGAGGCAGAGTTTACTATCACGATGACTCAAACCTTTAGCTGCTCCCGATCTGTGTCTGTCATTCAAAAATTCCAGATTCTGGGGGTGCCTGGGTGGCTCAGTCATTAAGTGTCTGCCTTCGGCTCAGGGCATGATCCCAGCGTTCTGGGATGGAGCCCCACATCAGGCTCCTCCGCTGGGAGCCTGCTTCTTCCTCTCCCACTCCCCCTGCTTGTCTTCCCTCTCTCACTGGCTGTCTCTCTCTCTCTCTCTGTCAAATAAATAAAATCTTTAAAAAAAAAAATTCCAGATTCTGGGAAAAATAATCTGATTGGCCCAGACTGGGTCTGTTCTCCACTCCTTCATCGATCAGACATGGTTGGGCGCAGCCTCATATAGTAAGGGCATGACTCGTGGGCCTCCCTCTCGGTGTAGTGGAGGCCATTCCCAGAGAGGGGATGATTGCTCTGATCTCGATAGTCACCCCAAGACGTTCCTACTACACAAATACTTTACAAACAAGAAATAGCCTCTCACTTCTGAATTCCCCATTGCGGTTAGCATAATTGTGAATAAATAATAAGCCTTTCATACCTAACTGATGGAAAAAAAGAGTTTGCAGGCCTGGTGGCTTAGCTAAGAGGCACTGCCTCATCCACATGTGAGGTGTGTGGCTGTTGGGGTGGAGAGTCAGAAGCTGTGCAGAGCAGGCAGTGGCCATCATCATGATTGATTGGATGCGGGAAATGGATAAAGGAGAACAAGAAATCTTAAGTCATCTCTTTTATGAGTCCTGGGAAAGAGCACCACTGACAACAATCAAAGGCTGGGAAGGTGTGTCCTTTGGAGGAGGACGATAATGAACTCACTTTTTATCGCAAGATTGCCAGGATGTAGCTATGCTCTTAGTGGTGATGCCTGTGAGCTAGCTAGATTTGGGCGAGTAGAGCCCTGGGGGCTAAAGGCAGAGTCTTGTGCTTTGTCCCTTCCAGACTATAAAGCCATAAAATAAAGTGAGTTCCTTGAGGAAACAAGAAAGAGCATCAGGCCACCAGCAAGATCTGACCAGAGCTGGAAAGTAAGAAAGAAAGAAAAGTCAGGAAGGGGCAAGAGAGAGAGCACAGTAATATTTATTGAGTGCTGCCTCCTGGACACTAAGTACCTGGTGAGTTTTTCTGGTGGCAGGTAAGAGAAGTCTACTAGTGGCAGCTGAAACACTAAAGGGGAGATTTGTTCTTAGGATAACTGAGTGTTCCCAGGATCCTGTAACAGGAAGAGCAACGTGCTCCCAGAAGAGAAGGAATCCAGAAAAAAAAATAATAACTTTCACATACTCAGAGCTTTCTCTCCATCTCTCATCTTTGCTCCTTTGTATACACTTTCATTTCTCTCTCTCTCTCCCTCACCTCTCTTCCCAAAATTGGCTCTCTCTGTTACCTTGTGCACAGGGCACAGTACTCCCAAATTTAAAATTTTCTCTTTGTGGTAGGCCAGCCAGACTGAGATTGAGGCTCTTGGTCTCAATTCCAGAGTGCTGAGAAAAAGAATCTACTGCTGTCTGGATAAGCTGTGGTTAGACTTAGCGGAACCGTGGCTGTGAGGTGCCAATTCTGTGACCCAGACGCATTTTCCAGAGAGGCTGGATAGGCAGCCCAGGAAGGCTTCCACTACAACCATTCACGTTTGCTCTTTATATCAGCTCCCTGAGATTTATCTCTTTTCCTTCACACAGATCAGGAAACCCGGGCACAGGAAAGTTAAATACTATATCCCGGGTCACACAGGGAGGGAGTGGCAGAGCCAGTGCCCAAACCCAGGTGCTGTCTAGCTCCAGAGCCTCTGTTTTCTCCTCTCTGTCACTCTGCAGATGTTTCCAGCAAAACAAGGCAGCTTTCCAAACTCTGCCAATTTGGAATTTGGAAAGCTGTTTCTTTTCTAGGACAAGTCACATTATAATATTAGGCACTATCGTAGAGATTGCTGTTTGGTAGAAAGAGGGGCTAGGATGCCTAAACTGGAAATAATCACAAGTAGTAAAAATAACAGGTAACAAACACTAACAGTTCTCAAGGGCTACTAAGAATTAGGAATTAGCTCATGAGTGCTCACAATTGCCCTGTGATGGTAAACTGTACGGTTGCCTCATTTTACAATGAGGAAACTGAGGTACAGGGAGGGTAAATAACTTGTGTAGGTTCAAACAGCTAGTAAGAGGCAGCGTGGGGCCTCATGAACTCCTGTCCTGGCCACTGTCCTGCTGCCAGTCCTGTGGAGCCAAGAGCAGGACCTGATCAGGTCCCTGCTGTGGTTCTCACAGGCCTCCTACATCTCTGATCGTCTGGCCCAAGGACTTGGCACGTTCTCGACTCTGTTTTAAAGCTCTTGCCCTCTCATTGCAGATGCTGGTAGAAGAGGAGCCTGTGCATTCTCTCTTCAGCTCTATGCACCAGGAGGTTTTTGTCACCATCACTGACCTCAGGTGACACCCGCATGCCCCCCGCCCCCTACACATGTCCTGCCTTCTCAGTCAGGGCCAATACCAGAGCGAATGGACGTGTTCCATATTTTTAACTTTTGCAAACTATCTATACAGGGAAGGGGAAGCCAAATCCATGTTTCCTGTGTAAGAAATTTGATTTCATATATGCTACCGTTGTATCTGAAAGACCTTATTGGGACCCCTTTGGAGTTCAGTTTTGTCCACAGTATAATCAGTGGAAAGTTACTCTCCTATGTGCTTTATGACAGTAGAGTTCCACAGTCCAAGAAATTTGGAAGGGCTGCCTGCTGTTTATCTCTCTTGGAGATTTGTATGGCACGCTAACTTATTAACGGGCCCAAGAAATCCTGTAGTTAAAAAGTTTTTAAATTTGGTTCAATCCACCATTCCCCAAACTAACAAACATTCAGCAGAACATCCTTTGGAAAATCATGGTTTACATGTTAGACGATAGCAGGCTTTCCTCCATGGTTGAACTGGAGGAAACCCTGAAAGGATATCGTTCCAGTAACCTCTTGGGAAGGTGGGAGGGACAGGGAAGAAGGATGGAGGCCCCAAGCCCTGAAACTCTTCCTCCAGCCTTTTGTGAGATTTGTCTAAACAGGCTAACAAGCTTGCCTTTTGTGTCTTCCATCAGAATTATACACCAATTAGTTCACCCTTTCCTCTTAGGTTAGTCCGACCCCTGCTTACCAATGTCAACTCAAACTCTTCCTAGCTTACTATTCCTAAACTATCTTTTCTTAGTTACCAAGATGTCCACTTGCTATTTGGCTCTGAAGATCGAGCTGATTTGTTCAGTCTTATTACAAAAAGTATAATCACTCTGCCCTCTGTAACAGCTCTTATCCAGCTGCAGGAAATCATGCCAAGTGGGACCTACAACACAGAGGTAACTAACTCCTGCTTTGGTTTAATAACTTGCCATCCACAGGGTCAGCTGGTCATGGCCCTTTGAGAGTGCATTTAATTTTTTGGAACTAGCCAAAAATCATTTCAGCCAAGTCTGGTGAATAAAATAAGCCTTTAAATTAAATAGCTTCCCCCCCCCTTTATTTTTTCTTTTCTTTCTTTCTTTCTTTAAGAGAGAAAGAGAGAGCATGAGAGGGAGAGAGAATTTCAAGCAGACTCTGGGCTGAGCACGGAGCCTGATGCAGGGCTCAATCTCACAACTGTGAGATCACAACCTGAGCTGAAACCAAGAGTCGGATGCTTAATCAACTGTGCCACCCAGGCGCCCCTCTTTGTTTTTTGTGGTTTTTTTTTAAGATTTTTATTTATTTGAGAGAGAGAGAGAATGCACAAGCGCACAAGCGGGGGAAGGGGCAGAAGAGGGACAAGCAGACTCTGTACTGAGCCAGACATGAGGCTCCATCCCACGACCCTGTGATCATGACCTGAGCCAAAATCAAGAGTCAGATGCTTAAACCAACTGAGCCACCCAGGTGCCCCCTCTCTTTTTTTGTTTTCCTTTTCCCTTCATTCCTTCTTTCCTTGCCTTTGGCTTTAAAATAAGGTGAAAGTCTTCGTATACTTAGCAGATATTTGGAGTTACCACATGCTAAGCATTATGAGAGGAGACAGAAATACCAGTACACTCTCTCTTCTGGGGACCTTATTCCCTAGTGAAGAGCTACAAACCGCTGATAAATATATCAGGTGGTAATAAGTGCAAGGAAAAAAATAGAACAGGGGCGCCTGGGTGGCTCAGTTGGTTAAGCATCTGGCTCTTAATTGCGGCTCAGGTCATGATCTCAGGGTCCTGGGATCCAGCCCTGCGTCAGGCTCCGGCTTATCGTGAAGTCTGCTTGAGATTCTCTCCCCCGCCTCCCTCTGCCTCTCCGCCTCTCCGCCTGCTCGCAGGTATACTTTCCCCTTCTCTCTCTCTCAAATAAAAAAATCTTAAAAAAAAAAAATTGAACAGGGAAAGAGGAGGATAAAGAGTACTGTGGTTGGGAGGCACAGGGGCTGTTTTACATAGAGTGGTCGGGGGAAAGTCTTCCTGATGAGGTGACAGTTGAAAAGAGGAGATGGATGTCTCTGGAGGAGAAGCTTTCAGGCAGAGAAGAGGAAATGCAAAGGCCTTGATTGGCTTCTGTGGCCAGGAAACTGATTAGTAAAGCAGTTGCCAAAGGGGACTTTATTACCCTTTGTTTCAAGGTGTCAGAAAGTCAGGTCAAAGTTTAAAACTATCTTGATGACCCTAACTAACTTCCCAAATGTAGTTAGAATCAGTTAACTGTGTTCCCAGTAATGCTGAGATATCCGTTTAAAATGAATGTATTGTGGGGCACCTGGCTGGCTCAGTTGGTGGTACATGGGACTCTTGATCTCCGGGTTGTAAGTTCGAGCCCCACATTGGGTGTAGAGTGTAGAGATTACTTAAAAATAAAATCTTAAAGAAAATGAATATATTGTTTCACCTCAGCTCACAAACTGCCTACCAGTACTTTTACACTGGTTCTGTGCCTTTGAGTAAAATCTCAAGATAAGAGCCTTAAAAGCGTGCATTGTAGTTGGCGGGAATGCAAACTGGTGCAGCCACTCTGGAAAACGGTATGGAGGTTCCTTAAAAACTTAAAAATAGAGCTACCCTGTGATCCAGCAATTGTAGTACTAGGTATTTACCCAAAGGAAACAAAAATACTAAGTCAAAGGGAAATATCCACCCTGATATTTATAGCCACATTATCACCAACAGCCAGATTATGGAAAGAGCCCAAATGTTTGTTGACTGATGAATGGATAAAGAAGTGTACACACACACACACACACACACACACACACACACACTGGAATATTACTCGGCCATAAAAAAGAATGACATCTTGCCATTTGCAAAGATGTGGCTCGGGCTAGAGAGTATTATGCTAAGTGAAATAAGCCAGGCAAAGAAAGACAAATACCATATGATTTCACTCACATGGAATTTAAGAAACAAAACGAAGGAACATGGTGGGGAGAGAGAGGAAAACCAAGAAACAGATGCTTAACTATAGAGCAGCAGGTGTTGTATATAAGTGATGAATCACCAAATTCTACACCTGAAGCTAATATTACACTCTGTTAACTAACAGGAATTTTTTTTTTAAACATCTGATTTTTTTGTTTGCTTTTTATTTTTTTTTTAAGATTTTACTTATTTGGGGTGCCTGGGTGGCACAGCGGTTGAGCGTCTGCCTTCGGCTCAGGGCGTGATCCCGGTGTTGTGGGATCGAGCCCCACATCAGGCTCTTCTGCTATGAGCCTGCTTCTTCCTCTCCCACTCCCCCTGCTTGTGTTCCCTCTCTCGCTGGCTGTCTCTATCTCTGTCGAATGAATGAATAAATAAAATCTTAAAAAAAAAAAAGAGTTTACTTATTTATTTGACAGAGAGAGAGCACAAGTAGGCAGAGCAGCAGGCAGAGGGAGAAGCAGGTTCCCCGAGGAGCAGAGACCCCAATATGGGACTCGATCCCAGGATTCTGGGATCATGACGTGAACTGAAGGCAGACGCTTAACCGACTGAGCCACCCAGGCGCCCCTAACTAACAGGAATTTAAATAAAAACTTGGAAAGAAGAGGGGCGCCTGGGTGGTTCAATCGGTTAATCATCTGCCTTTGGCTTAGGTCATGATCCCAGGGTCCTGGGATTGAGTCCCGCATCAGGTTCCCTGCTCAGCAGGGAGTCTGCTTCTCCCTCTGCCCTTCACCCCACTCGTCTGCTCTCTCTCTCTCTCAAATAAATAAATAAAACCTTTAGAAAAAAAACTTGGAAAGAAGAAAAAATAAACTTCTGTATAGAAGCAAAAAAAAAAGTGTACAGTGTTGAGGAGCTTCATGGTGGGGATGGGGTGGGAGGCATCACCAATCCTGTGCCTTTTCAGTGTCTCTACAGGCAGACGTTTCAAGCGTTCTCTGAGATGCTGCAGAGTTTCGTAGTAAAAGATCCACATTTGGAAAATCTTGACACCATTTTTAAGGTAAATAGGATATCAGAGAGAAGGGGAAACTATTTCTATTAACTGGTGAAAGTGGAAGAAGAAAATGTGGAAGGATTAAGTTTTAAGAGATCGTATAAGTTTTAAGAGTAACCCTGGGTGGCACAGTTGGTTAAGTGTCTGACTCTTGATTTCAGCTCAAGTGAAGATCTCAGGGTTGTGAGATCGAGCCCTGTGTTGGACTCCACACTCAGTGGGGAATCTGCTTGAGATTCTCTCCCTCTCCTTCTGCCCCTCCCCGCACTTGCACATACTTCTCTCTCTCTCTCTACAATAAATAAATATATCTTTAAAAAAAGAAGAGCATGGTAGTTAAGAGTATCAGCCATCAATTTTGCATCAGACTTGGCTTCAAATTCTGACTCTGTGCCATTTATCGGTTATAAATTCAGCAAAGAATGTAATCTCTTTTATTTCTTCACTTTTAAACTGAGATAATAATTATGGTGAGTATTGAATAAATGGCCTACAATAAGTGGTTTAATGGTTGCTATTATTGTTCCTTAAATTCCTATTGCTTACTGTCATAGAAGGGTTTCAGTCAGTGACCAGAGAAGAGAGTCACTTCAAGAGTGAGTAAATAGGCAGGTGCCTACCAGGCAGGATTCAAGGTCGTTAATAACCACCTGTCCCTACCTGTACCCATTCCAACGTATGCCATTCTGTCATTAGAGATTTATTCATTGGAGTGCATTCACTGCAGTTCAATCATCTTATTCTCTTGCCTCTTTTTAAGTTGCAGATATCCCAGAAAGGAATAACCCTTTAAACTATTCTTAATCATCTCTGCCTAAGTGTAGAAGGACATTTATCTTTGCTGTGTTCACTGACCTTAACATTATTTCTCATTCCTCTTCTATTTGTACATCAACACTCCAGCCAGATTGGGTTTCTCCCCTTTATCCAGTTGTGCCTTGTACTTTACTGTGTTGGCAGCTTAATTCAAGCTGTTACTTCTACCCAAAATGCCACTTTTTTTGGGGGGGCCACATGGGGCCATGAAATGTCACCTTCTTCATGAAGCTCCTACTCGTGAATGTTATCTTCTCCAGGAATTCTTCCCTGACTGTTACAGGCAGATGCAGTTTCTCCATCCTCAGAGTTCTTTAATAGCACGACATTGGTTTTCTTTCCCTCCAAAGCAGATTTTAGAAGGCTAGAAACATATAGGAGAATAGGATAAATAATTGAAGAAAGTGGGATGAAGGGAAAACAAGTCTAGAAAATAAGCCTCTGTAGAAACCAGCCCACCTAATTCCAAATCTTTATGCCTTAGTTGCCTTCCCACCACTTTCATTTCCACCCCAAACTGGCTTATCATTTAGGAAGACATTTTCAGATATAGTGGTGACCTGTGGACCTTCTCTGTCCACATTTTGTTCAAAGCAGAATAAAGGTGTTATCCCAAACCTTCCTGGTGAATCATTTAGGTTTCCTTTATTTTTCATAGCAAATGGACCCCTGGTTACAATCAACCAAAGACCATGAGCGGGCACGGGCCACAGCCAGCATGGCTCAAGTTCTAAAGTGCTTATCCAGACATCTCAGCCTGAAGGTAAGCAGCCCTTCAGTCACACAGGATGAAGGATCCAGAGCCATCCTATTACTGCCTATTTCCCCTCCAATTTATGACTCCCCAAACCGGTGATTCAGCTGGTGCCCCATGTAATACCATAGCACTTAGCATTATTCACATGTCGGCCCCTCTAAAATTTGAGCCGTTTAAGGTCCTATGTTTATTAATCTTGCCTCCCTGTTGCTTAGCACAAGAGCTGGAACATAACGATATAGTAAAATATTTTCGAATGAATGAATGAATAAATGTGACCTGAAAATATCTGAGGGTCCACAGTGGCTTAGACTCTGTGCAGTGTTGTATGTAAAGTAATAAAGTCCAGCACCAAATGTAAGTAAATCAATTTAAATATTTCCCAGCATCTCACAGAGAGAGGTTCAATGGCTCCTCTTTTTAAATCCTCTCATTTGTCCCTTTCACTCTCTCGCTTCTCAGTTCTTCCGAATGCTTCCCCATCCCTTCTGAAAAGAGTTCCTCAAAACTAAGATCCTCCTTCCTGGATCTGTTCCTTTCTTCGTCTGTGAATCTCTTTCCTCTTTCCTAATAGATCTTCCAGGCACTAGAGCTTCTTCTGTTCTCCGGCTATCATTTCTCCAATCTGCAAAGTAAGGCCCAGGAATTAGAAGAGAAGTCGGTGGGGTAGGAATTCTAGGTCCTAATGCTAATTTTCCTTAGAGAATTGGTCCTTGATATGAATATTCTAACAGTCATGCTTATTAAAAGGAGGGCATCCTACCAGCTTTCTTATTTCTCCCATTGGAAATACATCCAGACTTTCCACGTCCTTACTGAAGTAAGTTCAGTCCCTCAAACGATGCTACTTCCTTTTTTCTCTCTTTAGTCAATGAAAACAAGTAACTTCTTGGGGCGCCTGGGTGGCACAGCAGTTGGGCGTCTGCCTTCGGTTCAGGGCGTGATCCCGGCGTTCTGGGATCGAGCCCCACATCAGGCTCCTCCACTGTGAGCCTGCTTCTTCCTCTCCCACTCCCCCTGCTTGTGTTCCCTCTCTCGCTGGCTGTCTCTATCTCTGTCGAATAAATAAATAAAATCTTTAAAAAAAAAAAAGAAAAGAAAACAAGTAACTTCTAGCCATCACTGACTACCCTATTATCTGTCATCACATTGTTCTTCCTTCTACATTCTTCCACCTCTAATGTTGCCTCAGACTAAAGAGTTTCATGTATCTCCCTCTTATACACAATGTCTCCCTAGGCCCTGAAGATCTTCCTTGGAGTTTTCTTCCTAAGGAGAACTGCTAATATAAGGGTGCTAAACCTAGGGGCCATTGGAGTCTGTGAACATCTAGAAAGCTGTAGGCAGAATTTTGTGTGATGTAGTCTTCTGGAGTTTTCTGGAAGGTCCATAGCTTTTCTTAAATCAACTTAATGGAGTTGTTGTTATCATCCGGAGATAGCCAGTGTTCACAATTATATTTATTCCTTCTGAGAGTGTGCACCTTAGTTCCTTCTAGTTTTCCACATGTGGCCAGAGTCATCATCTTGAAACCCATGGCACTCTTTTGCTCCAACGATTTCCAGCTGTTCCTAGATTACGAAGTCTTGTACGATCTGGTTCCTGCCTGCCTCCTTGCACTCCCTCACGTGCTTCAGCGACTCTGGTCTCCTTTCTATTCCTTACCATATAAAGCTCTTCCTGCCTTGTGGCCTTTGTACTTACTACTTCCTCTACTTGGCATGACCTTCCCCAACCCTTCACATAGCTAATTCCTCCTCATTCTTTAGTGCTTAGTTCAAATGCTTCCACCTCAAAAACACCTTTGCTTACAAAGAGATCTGGGTTTACATGCTGTCTCATCACTCTCTTTCCTTCCTAGGGCTTCTTAGGATCAGAGGTTATCTTGTTTGATTGTTTCTTTATTGATCTATTGTCTGTTTTTCTCTCAGACCATGTAAATTCTGTTGGTGATTATGCTTGTCCTGTTCGTGCTAACATCCCCAGTGCCCAGGACAGAATATGTCACACAGCAGATTCAATAAATGTGAGTCAGCTCATGTCCCTTCTCTGTTCAGAACTCTCCAAAGGCTTCCCATCTTACACAGAAAAAAATCCAAAATCCTCACAGTATTCTCTAAGTTGCCATACCGTCTACCTCATCTGCCTCTGATTTCTTTTGCTCTTGTTTACTCCAGCCAATCTGACCTACTTGTTCCTCAGAAACACCAAACACACTCCTTTCTCTTTGCTCTTGCTATTCTCTCTGCCTGGAATGCTTGTCTCCCAGATCTCCACGTGGCCCAATCCCTCATTTCCACATTAGTGAGGTCTTCCCTCGTTATTCTGAAACAGCAATTCCTGTCTTTTTTCCATGCATTCTTTTTTCACCACAGTATTTATGACCATTTAATATTATAATAAATTTTATTTCTTTGCTATTTTATGTTCCTCCAACTAGGCTATCACCTCCATGACCAGGGATGTTGTCTGTTGTTCACAGCTTGTATCCCCACTGCCAGTCACAGTGCCGCAGCCAGAAGTGTCATTCTCATAACCCATTCCCGGTTCATAAATGACACTCAGTATCTGTTGACGGGATGAATGGTTATATCAGTGAATGGAAGATATCACACAGCTTTGTGTAGGTGTTGCTGTGTTGACTGTAAATTGTGACTGCTGTTCACAGTGTCTCAGTCCATTATTCTAAAGAGCCACGAAGAAATTTCTCTTTGCTTCAAGTCCCAGGAACAGTTGTGCTTCCTCTACATGGGTATTTGCTGCTTATCTGATAGGCAGTGTGACTCGTAGTGTATGGGACATTGTGTGTACCTCCACA
Source organism: Ursus maritimus (assembly GCF_017311325.1). Classification (NCBI taxonomy): domain Eukaryota; kingdom Metazoa; phylum Chordata; class Mammalia; order Carnivora; family Ursidae; genus Ursus; species Ursus maritimus. Next base: position 26,477,991 of record NW_024424675.1, on the reverse strand, counting down.
TTAGCCCTGAGAAAGTTCAGAGCCTGCCATGAGCAAATGATTATGCATTCTGCATGCTAACCAAATTCATAACATTTATCTTTGCTACCTTCATTTTCTAATTTGTCTTTGTTACCTTACTTTTTTTAATTTACTTTTTTCCCTATTTATTTTAAATTATATATTTTTTTCCCATAATAAGGCAAAATATCAATAAATAAATTTTTTAAATTGTATTAAATGGTGCATTTCAACTTTGCATCCAACTTTTTCACTTAGCAGACTAGCACATTTTCCCACCTTTTTATAAATTCCTAGGATACTTGATTCCTTTTTTTTTTTTTTAAGATTCTATTTATTTATTTGACACAGAGAGAGACAGCCAGCGAGAGAGGGAACAGGAGCAGGGGGAGTGGGAGAGGAAGAAGCAGGCTCCCAGTGGAGGAGCCTGATGCGGGGCCCGATCCCAGGACTCCGGGATCACACCCTGAGCCGAAGGCAGATGCTTAACAACTGAACCATCCCAGGCACCCCAGGATACTTGATTCCTAATGGCTATATACATAGAGTGGTTGTACCATAGTTCTGTTTACTATTGGGTAATTATTTCCAATGTGTGGTCTTTAAAAACAGTACTACTCTGAACATCTTTATTTTTTTTCAATTTTTTAAAGATTTTATTTATTTTATTTGAGAGAGAGAGAATGAGTGAGGGAGAGGGAGAAGCAGCCTCCCCGCTAAGCAGAGAACCCTACATGGGGCTCGATCCCAGGATCCTGGATCATGACCTGAGCCAAAGGCAGACACTTAACTGAGTGAGCCATCCCAGGCGCCCCAGGATACTTGATTCCTAATGGCTATATTCATAGAGTGGTTGTACCATAGTTCTGTTTACTATTGGGTAATTATTTCCAATATGTGTCTTTAAAAACAGTACTACTATGAACATCTTTTTTTTTTCATTTTTTTAAAAGATTTTATTTATTTATTTGAGAGAGAGAGAGAGAATGAGTGAGGGGAGGGACAGAGGGAGAGGGAGAAGCAGCCTCCCCGCTAAGCAGAGAGCCCTACATGGGGCTCGATCCCAGGACCCTGGATCATGACCTGAGCCAAAGGTAGACACTTAACTGAGTGAGCCTCCCAGGTCCCCCTTTTTTTTTTTCATTTTTATAAAAATGTGTTTTATTTTAAAACAGATCTATTAAAGTAGAAATCACATGTAAAAATACAGATTACTCTGACATGTTAGCAAATAGCTTCTGGCTGGACTTGAGTTTAGAAGTACTCTATGTTTGAGGGTGTCTGGAAGTCACAGCCCAACTGGATCCTATCATCAGCCCTTGTCACCAGTCTGTAAATAATAATTTCACGTAGTTATATTTAGCACTTTTTAACTAGTACAAAATCGAAACATAATCATTTCCTGTACAACACCACTTTAAAATGTTCTTCCTTAAGTCTGAGCAGATAAGGACACTTTATATCATGCTTCTAATATTTGAAAAATCATTTAAAAACAATGTTAATAGAAATAATAGGTTTTAGCTTTTTTGTTCCATTTTGAATGTATGGGAAGGTCATCAATTTAAATAAGAAATTAGTGTTTTATGGGGTTTTTTAAAGTAGAATTTAATCCTTTTAGAATGAACATCTTTATAAAGCTTTTTCATTTTTTGGATTGCCGATTTAAGTGAGACTTTGTCCTATCTAATACCTGATGGACATAGCGTATCTACATACGTTAAATGTTTACCCTAAAGAGATCCAGGGGCTAAATGCGACACTTGCACTTTCCTGAGTAGGGGCTAGATGTGGAATTACTTCTCAAGAACTCAAATCTAAGGCATAAAATGCACTATAGAATGCTAACGGCATTTTTCTTTTTCTTCCTAACTAGCTTCCACTGCGATTCCAAAAGCTTGGGCACCTAGTGGCCCTGATGGCACTACTGTGTGGGGACCCAGTGAAGGATGTGGCCGAGGAGGCTGCAGAGGGCACACACTACCTGCTGCATATCACCCTGAGGCTGAAGTGTAAGGCACTACTGAAGGCGGCGAGGCCCCCAGTCAATCCTCTAGCGCCGTGCAAGCACCAGTGCTCCTGGTGCCCTCATTCCCCACCTTCTAGAAGGACTTTTTACGGTACATCATCCACAGGCAGAGAGGAAGCAACACTGACTCAATAATCAGAATCAGAACACTAGATCAGACCCATCAGTGTTGGCCATCTGCATGGCCACGGAGTTGGAGCAGCTAAGCAAGTGGCCCTGTGGACAAACTGGAGTGACTGGTTTGGTCAGAAGTGGAAGAAGTTCTTGCCATCATTTGGGCCTTCATTTATTTCTTTATCCCGCAAATGTTTTCTGAGTGCTTACTCAGGACCTAACAGTAACCAGAACACAAGCTGTCCAATCTTTACATGACACGTAGTCTAGTGGGGAAATCAAACAATCAATGAGTCAACAAATAACTCTGTCATTATAAACAAAGATAAGTCCTAAAGGGGAATCTCAGGGGCCATGAGGAAGAATCCCGTCTAGGTGTGGGGTTCAGAAAAGGCCTCTCTGAAGATAAACTGAAACATAAGAAACATGAGCCAGGTGACCATGTAAGAAGAGCATATTGAGCAGAGGGAACAGAAGGTATGAACTTGAGGAGTTTGAAAAATAGGAAGAGGGCCACTGTGGTCAAGGAATGAATCACTGCCCCCCCTCCCAAGTAAGAGAGACTTTAGAAGATATCTAGCCTAGCGTCCCGCCAGCGTTTGAGTCTCAGTCTGGTCTACCCCCACCAAGTAGTTGTCCTGCCTGGGCTTCTTCATCCCAAGGAAAAGGAAGCTCTGTGTTCCCGAAGTGGCCATCGCATCTCTGGGCAGCTCTGAGTATGAGGAATGTCTACCAAGACGTATAGCCAAGGAAATACAACTGATTATTCATTCAACAAATATTTATGAAGCACTACTGTCCCAGGGGTACCTTGGTGAACAAGACAGATGAAGTCCCTTCCCCCAAAGAGTTTATTTTCCAGTTGGAGACAATATCCTCAACCAAGCACTCAAAGACTCCCCATAAATAAATCTCCAACAAACATGAGTTATAACACAACATGAAAACAAAGCACTGTGAGGGAGTATTGGCAGACTCATTAATCAGCTAAACTAGACACAGAAAGAGTTCTGGTATCAGAATTATCAGACACTGCAAAATTGTATGATTGTTTTATGGGGACCTAAGCTTCATAAGGAAACCCCTCAAAAGTCCTCACCAATGACGGAATGGCTTGGCATGGTTGTACTTCCAAATCATTCAAAAGTTCTGTTCTTACAAAAAGCTCTTTTCTTCTTCTTTCAGCCTTTTTTATATATTGTTTGACAACAGAGGGGGAAAAAATCAGCCTTCAGATTAGCACACATTCCGTCCCCCAGGCGTTTTTATCCAAGTGAGGAAGATAAGAGGAATGGGATCTTAGGATTCACCTCAACCTGGGGATTGACCAGACTTGCAAAATCAAGAAAAAAAAAAATAAGCCAGAAAGCATTAATATTTCATGTTTTCTTCTCAGGTATCAGTTATGACAAGAAAAATCACCCAAGCTTGAGAAGAGCAATGAAAAAGTGTCGAGAACTCCTAGAACTCTACAATATTAAACGGTTCTACAGTTGTCCCTTCAAAATTGCCCAGGTAATCAGAATGACTAAAATTATAAAGACAACTTGAAATGTTGGAGAGAATGGGAAATAACCAGAAGTCTCATACATTTTGTCATGAAAATGTAAATTGGTAAAACGGCTTTGGGGAAAGTTCTTGCAATTTCTTTTCTTTCTTTCTTTCTTTCTTTCTTTCTTCCTTTCTTCCTTTCTTCCTTTCTTTCTTTCTTTTTTTAAGGATTTTATTTATTTATTTGACAGAGAGAAAGACAGCCAGCGAGAGAGAGAACACAAGCAGGGGGAGTGGGAGAGGAAGAAGCAGGCTCCCAGCAGAATAGGGAGCCCGATGCGGGGCTCGATCCCAGGACCCTGGGATCACGCCCTGAGCCGAAGGCGGATGCTTAACGACTGAGCCACCCAGGCGCCCCAAGTTCTTGCAATCTCTTATAAAACTAAACATATAAGATTGCCCAGAGAATTTGCTCTCTAAACGTTCCATAGTTTGGAGATGAGACACCATGGTTGTGGCTTTTATACACTCTGCCCTATTAGTTTAATGGTTTAGGTCAGCCTGTCAGTGGGCCCAGTATCACTGTTTGGATATCTCCAGACAAGCTCTGCTCCCATTGAGTGCTCTCCTAACCTTAGCCTCTTGCAAGTGTAAACTCTTGTCCAAAAAGAAACTGCTTAAACAAACAAACAAACAAAAACAAAGGACCCAACAAGCCATACACTTTTTAATTAATATATGTATTCATCATTCAACAAATATTTAAGCATCTACTAGGTACCCAGCACTCTGTTTGGGGATGGGGGAAAAAAGATTACTCAAGTAGCATCTAAGGTGTCAGGCAGTTTAAATTCTCTGTGCGTCTGTTTCTTCATCTGTACAAAGGATCTGTAAAAATTGGGTTGTACGGGTTTATGGAAAATGCTTTGCTTAGTGCCTGTCATACAGTAAGTGCCCAGTGGATTATACCTGTTATAATCATGTGAAGGACCTCATACACTGCCAAGTACAACGAGAAGCAGAATGAAACATTTTTTTAATATATTGTCTCCAGCCAAGGTATTTTAGGTATGGCTGGGGCCTTTGAGCTATAGAGTACTAAGGCCTTTCCTTTAGTTCTGTTTCTATAAAAGTGTGACTCTTTCTGAGGATCTCAGTAATGAAACCTCTTTCTAAAAATCAGAACTGTAAAAAGTCATGCACAGACCCTCGTGGGCATTTGTGTTGCTTCTAGTTTTTTACTTTCGTAAACAAGACTGAAATAAACAGCCTTGTACATATTTGTATGCCTCTCTGATTAATATAACAAAATAAGATAATATTCCTTATTCAGGGTCTATCATACTAAGTCTCTTGAAAATCCATATTCCCTGAATCATTTCAGGTCTTCGAAGTTTTTCTCAATTCAAATGAGCTCTGCCAGTTTGTAATGACTACATTGGATAGCCTGGAAAATCTGAAACATCCCTGCACCCAGCAGTCAGCAGGAGAATTGCTGGTAACATTGGTGAAAAATGCAGAGTCCCGATTTGAGAAGGTAAAAAGCTCAGTAGCCATTTCCTGGGTTTGAAATATCCACAGAACCTCTCCCCTCCAGCAGCTGTTGAGGTCTCTTCTGCTGCTCCTGTTCAGCAGAGAGTAACAACTGAACAGGCCCAGGGTCCATGGGTTAGTGGACTTCCATTCAACAAGCATGTAATAAACAGCCACCGTGTGTGCAACTAGGGATGGATAGTTTTAAAATCCAAGGTGTGCTCCATATTTTCCAGAACAGCATAGTTTGGGGGGAAGATATAATTAGCACTTATGAGAATGGTAACTTCAATTTAGATCCTCATCCAGATTAATTAAAGGTGTCAAACTTTAAAAAATCAAGGACATAATCCTTGAAGGAGGCAAATTTAGTAAGCTTAAAAGCAACAGATTTTATTAAAATGTATCTAAAGTTGACACAGCAAGAAATAACAATATAATTGTATCATTTAGAAATATGAGAGGAGGGGTGCCTGGGTGGCTCAGTCCGTTAAGCATCGGCCTTCAGCTCAGGTCATGATCCCAGGGTCCTGGGATCAAGCCCAGCGTTGGGCTCCCTGTTCAGCAGGGAGCCTGCTTCTCCCTCTCCTGCTCCCTCTGCTTGTGCCCTTGCGCACGCGCTCTCTCTCTGTCAAATAAGTAAAATCTTTAAAAAAAAGAAATATGAGAGGACATACTGAAAGAGATGAAAAGGATAAAAATAGTAGTCCCTGAAAAGCATACCTTTTCAGGCAGGAGAGAGCCTTGAAATACCACTGGACTTTTTAAATTGATACATGTTGCACTTTTTTTTTTTTTAAAGATTTTATTTATTTATTTGACAGAGAGAGAGACAGCCAGCGAGAGAGGGAACACAAGCAGGGGGAGTGGGAGAGGAAGAAGCAGGCTCCCAGCAGAGAAGCCTGATGTGGGGCTCGATCCCATAATGCCGGGATCACGCCCTGAGCCGAAGGCAGACGCTTAACCGCTGTGCCACCCAGGCGCCCCTGCACTTTAATAAAAATAAAAATTAATTTTAGGGGAGCCTGGGTCTCTGTCAAATAAATAAAATCTTTAAAAAAAATAAAAATAAATAAAAATTAATTTTAAAATGATGAAAACCCACTTTTTAACCTATTAAAATAGCAAAGATGCAAAAAAAACAATGTGATGAGAACATGGTGAGATGGGCCTTTGTATCAGTTGAGTGCTTTCAGCTATAAAAAAGACCAACTCCGAGAAGCTTACACACAATTTAAGTTTAAAGGATTTATCTCTGGGGCACCTGGCTGGCACAGTAGGTTAAGCGTCTGACTCTTGGTTTCAGCTCAGGTCATGATCTCAGGGTCATGAGATCAGGCCCCACTTCAGGCTCTGCACTCGGCATGGACTCTGCTTAAGGCTCTCTCTCCCTCTCCCCTTCTGCCCCCCCCCAGCCCTGTGCATGCACCTCTTTCTCTCTCTCTCTCAAATAAATAAACCTTTAAAAATAAATAAGGGATTTATCTTCCTGTATAAGAAGTCTGGAAGTATTTTCTAGGACTGGTTCAGCAACTCAGCAATGTTATCAAAGAGCCAGGGGCTCTTCCATCTGCCATGTTGCCCATTCATGTAGTCATGAGGTGGTCATAGCGGTTTCAGACTTTATGAGCAAATCAGGCTGTATCCAGCAGAGAAGAGAGATGTTGCCTTCCTTTTGTCCCTCTAATCAGGGAGAAAAGTGTTTCCCAAAAGCCTCTAGTACATTTTTTTCCCATGTTTCACTGGCCAGAATTGCATCTCATGCCAGCTTAAACCAGCTTCTGGCAACTGGGCATAATGAGGGCCATTTTCTTACAAGGGTGTTGAGGACTGCCTCTCTGAGAAGCTGGCTGACATTTCCACAGAGACTTGAAGCCCTGAGTCTATGAGTGGGCAGAGTAGGTCAAGCAGAAAAATGGACCAAAGCCCAGTGGCTCCTGTTTCCTTTTCCAGAGTATGGTAGACATCTCTGGGTGGAAGGCAAATATGGACTCCTCTGGCATACTCAGAGTCAGAGTGGAAAAAATCCCAACTTCCTTGCAACACTTTTACTAGTTTGGTTTATTATAAAAACAATATATAGTCATCAAGGAGAAATTTAAAAATCTGTAAGCAAAAAAATAAATATCCCGTCAAAGTCACATTATTAATCTCTTTTTACGTTCTTCTAAATTGTTTTTTATATGTATACATACATACAGATCTATTTAAGTAGTTTTTTTTTTAAAGATTTATTTACTGGGGCACCTGGGTGTCTCAGGCAGTTAAGTGTCTGCCTTGGCTTAGGTCATGATCCTAGGGTCCTGGGATCGAGCCCCATGTCGGGCTCCCTGCTCAGCTGGGAATTGGCTTCTCTCTCTCTGTCCCCTCCCCCTGCTTGTGTTCTCTCTCTCGCTGTCTCTCTGTCAAATAAATAAAATCTTTAAAAATTAATAAGTAAATGAATGAATAAATAAAAGATTTATTTGGTCGGGGGAGAGAGAGCAAGAGAGTGGGAGGGGAGGGACAAAGGGAGACTCTTTAGCGGACTCTGGCTGAGCACAGAACCTGACGTGGAGCTCGTTCTCACTACCCATGAGATCATGCCCCATGAGATCACAACCAGAGCCGAAATCAAGAGTGGGACGCTCAACCGACTGCGCCACGCAGGTGCCCCTTAAGTAGTTTTGATAATACTTTTTTAAATATTAAACATTCTTGTCACCCCCAGGACCTTTCAGAAATAGCCACAGTATCCTCAGTAACCGTCATTGTCCCACAGGATTAAGGACTTAGTGATTTGTTTTCCTTCTTCAGGTGCCAGAAATTATGGGAGTTATCTGTGCCCGGCTATCCATAATCAGCCAGCCTAGAGTCCGACAACAAATCATAAATACTGTGAGTTTGTTTATCTCCAGGCCCAAGTACACAGATATTGTGATCAGCCACCTTCTGTGTCATCCAGTACCATATGACAGGTAACAGAATCTGGTACAGCCTCTGAATTAAACGGGTGTGTGACACAGCCCCCAATATTGTGGAACGTGGCTGCTCTCAAAAGTCTAATGATATTCTTGTAGAAGAGGTAAGATGTAGACAGATAACTCCAATATGTCAGAATATAATGCATAAATCTAAGGAAACAGTCCAACAAATCCAGAATGAAGAACATTTTATAAGACAGTTGGATTGAACTCTTCAAAAAAGTTAATGTCATGAAAGAAAAAATGTGCTGGCCCACTATTCTAAATAAAAAGACACTAATGAGGTATAACCAAATGCAACATGTGAACTTGATTGGATCCTGGATGAAAAGAAAAGCTTATTATAAGAAGAAAATTCTGAGAAAATTTAAATATAGACTCTGTAATAGATTATTGAATTAATGTAACTTTCTTAGGTATGAAATGGTAATGTGGTTATACAGAAAAATGTTCTTATTCCTAGGAGATCAATACTGAAGTGATTTAGGGGTAAATATCGTGATGTCTATGATGTACTTGAGAGAGATTTAACCAAAACATAAACACACAAAAAAATAAAAATGTATCCATAAATAAGAATAAAACATGTAGAAGAACAAACGAGGTGGTTTTTTTTAGACTTGTGGCTTTCAGAGTTGGAGACACCCGGAAGTTCCAGGAGATCCCTTCTGGGGAAGGCAGTGAGGCATTAGGAGAAGGTTCTAGGCCCCTACCCCCTTCAACCAGAGCGTCTTCTCTCTCATTTTTCTTTTTTTAAATGGAAGCTGTACACCCAGCGTGGGGCTCCAACTCATGACCCCAGGATTGAGTTACATGCTCTACCGACAGCCAACCAGAGGCCCCAGAGTAGCATCTCTTTTTGTCTGCTTTATATATTGTGATTCTGGGTAGTTATTGTTTTTGAAGAAAAGATTTCTTAGCTTTAAACTGTTTGAAAACCACTTTCAGTGACTGGTTCTCACAGTGTCTTGGTATAGGGCTGATTTTTTGGGGGGTGTTTTTTTTGCTGATTTTGATTGGTTTAAGCTGAACTTAAGACACTCTACCACTAAATCAAATAAAGGAAGATTTTTACCCATTCAAAGAAAAAAATGAATTCATATATAGTTATTTTTTAAATATTCTTTTGGGGCACCTGGCTGACTCACTCGGTAGAGCATGGGACTCTTGATCTCAGGGCTGTAAGTTCAAGCCCCACATTGGGTGAAGAGATTACCTAAAAGTAAAATCTTTAAAATAAATTAATTAACTAAAATAAAATAGAATATTCTTTTATATATTTCTCTAATATGTTATTGTTAAATCTTTACTACTTGCTTCAGCTTATCTACACTGGATCCTTATAGGAAACGTAAGATTTAATACAAAATATTAAATATACTTAGTTATTTTAAAGTGTAACTTTAGCATTATTTTATTGTTTGTATTTGTTCTAGCTCTTGGATGAATTTGAGAACCTACTGCTTTAGATCATATGAGAATTGTGGAATCTGCTGGAAATGAAAATGGCGTAGTCAGGAAACTTCATTCTTATTATATTTTTGATTATTTACCTGAAGTCTCTTAGTTGGTTTACATGTAGATTGGGGTGATCGTTTTTAGGAGTCTGTTCAAAGCATCTGCTATGTGCAAAGTACTCTTTATCTGGGGGAAATAAGGGACAGGACACGGACTCTGCCCTCGAACAGCACAGAGTTTGGGAGCAGACAGAGACAAATAAGAGGATTCCAAATCAAAATAAGAGAGTTCGGTGGAAGCTCATAGGATGTGACTTAACTAGATGAAAGATTGGGGAGGAATTTCTAAAAGAAGGGCTGCCCCAGGCTGGGTATTTAGTATAAATTAGCTAAGTAGAAGGTGGGACAGGGCAGTGGAAAAGGCATTCCAGACAGAAGGAATGACAAAACGAAACACAAGGAAGGTATGAAACAGCTTGATGAATGCCCATTCCCAAAGGGGTGATGGGCAAGCAAAAACCATGTCACAGCTACAGGATCAGTATCACTGGAGGTGAAACCTGTTCCGTATTTTTAGCACACTCTCCAGATGATTTTTTTCACACTAAAATATCTAAACCATTGCCTTATAGGCTAACGTGTGTTTTCACACTAAAATATCTAAACCATTGCCTTATAGGCTAACGTGTGTTTTCCTAACTCAGATGCATTCCCAGCACACTTAAAACTGTGCAGCAGACCAAAAGCACTTTGGAAACACTTCTTTCACAATAAATAGCTTTTCAAATTACTTCATTTACTCCCTCAGGAATTCAGAGAAAAAAAAAAAAACGCTACATATAGGAATTTCTTAATTTCATCCCAAGAATGAATGTTCATTTTTCTTTAGTCCACTTCACCAGCTATGAGACTTTTCAGCATTTCACATTGCCTTTCTGGCCTTCCCTTTAGGAGTCCTTTAGGACCTTCTTACTTTGTTTTATTCACAGATCAGAATTGTCAGAGTAGGGAGGAAAACGTTAGAATAAGTCCTGAAGCCTCTCAATTTTTAGAGTGATTCTGATATATACACAACTGGAAGACCACCCTTGCTCTACACAAAGATCCCTAGGAAGATTCTGAAAATAAGAATGGATTAAAACCATGAGTAACTCCCAGTCTTCCCCCCATAATGCTCCTCTGCAGTGTTTATATAACTCTCAGGCCCTACCTTTGAGTCAACAATAGAAGAAAGTTCTTACACACTGTCTTTCTTATAGAAGAGATCTCTTTTGGGCACCTGGGTGGCTCAGTTGTTTAAGTGTCTACCTTTGGCTCAGGTCATGATCCCAGGGTCCTGGGATCAAGTCCCACATCAGGCTCCTTGCTCAGCGGAGAGCCTGCTTCTCCCTCTGCCTGCCATTCCCCCTGCTTGTGCATACTCTCTCTCTTTTAAGATTTTATTTATTTATTTATTTGAGTGAGAGGGAGAGAGAGAGAGAGAGAGAGCAAGAGAGCACAAGCAGGGCCAGGGCAGAGGGAGACACAGACTCCTCACTGAGCCGGGAGCCAGACATGAGGCTTGATCCCAGGACACTGGGATCATGACCCAAGCCAAAGGCAGACACTCAACTGCTGAGCCACCCAGGTCCCCACCCCACCCGACAAATCAATAAAATCTTTAAAAAAACAAAAACAAGGGGCGCCTGGGTGGCGCAGTCGTTAAGCATCTGCCTTCAGCTCAGGGCGTGATCCCGGCGTTCCGGGATCGAGCCCCACATCAGGCTCTTCCGCTGGAAGCCTGCTTCTTCCTCTCCCACTCCCTCTGCTTGTGTTCTCTCTTGCTGTCTGTCTGTCTCTGTCAAATAAATAAATAAAATCTTTAAAAAAAAAAAAAAGAAAAAAATGGCTAACATTATAAAAAAATAATAAAAATTTAAAAAATAAATAAAAAAGCAAAAACAAAAACAAAAAACCTAAGAGTAATTGTAATGAAATCAAATAGTCTGTTGATACCCTGAGGAACTGAGCAGAGAAGAAAACCAGCGATAGATTGGATTCCAGATTCTAGGAGGGTTGTGGTCGTGGTGGGCTTAGGATAAGACATTCTCCTAAACCCTCCTGTTCTTTGGTATTTCTAGGCATCTGGCTGAGTTGTGGAGAACTCTGGAGGTGGAACTGTCCAGCACCACCTGGATTCTGTGGAGACTTCTGAGGAAGCTGCAGAAATGCCATAATGCGCCCACCCAGGAGAAGATGGCCTATGTGGCTGTTGCTGTAAGGCAGTGAGCTTTGCCCCTCCCAACTTCACAACATACTCCCTCTCTCGGGATGACTGGTCCTACACTCCATCTGGAGAGTGTCTCTCTTCATCCCTCTCAAAGTTTGCTTCTGTCATCCATTTATGAATCTATAATGTCTCTACCAAGGGATTGACATGGAGGGGGCTCAGGAGACTGAAGGAATCAATATGGTTTAATGAAGTTTGTTTGGTTTAATCGATGTGGTTAAATGTTCCCTTATCCTTTAAAAACTATCTATCATCTGGGGCACCTGGGTGGCTCAGTTGGTAAACTGTCTGGCTGTTGATCTCAGCTCAGGTCTTATCTCAGGGTTGTGAATTCAAGCCCCACACTGGCCTCCACCTCAGGCATGGAGCCTACTTTAAAATAAAATAAAATATATGATTCATCATAGTTAAAGAGCAATACACAACTCGTAAAGAAATAAATCAAATAATACAGAAGAATATAACATAGAAGGAAAAGGTCCTCCTTGAGCAGAGGCTGGCAGACTTTTTCTATGAAGGACCAGAACACAAATATTTTAGTTTTTCAGGCCCCATATAGTCTCCATAACATATTCTTTGGATTTTTTTAAAAAACAACCTTTCAAAAATCTAAAGGCCATTCTTAGTCTAGCTGTATCATCTCCCTAAAAATGAACTTTCTAGAAGTGTTTATACATATATAAATTTTTTGTGTATGTATTTGTTTGGTATACTTTTTTCCTCCACCTTTTTCCTTTTAAGTAGACTTTTTTTAGAGCAGTTTAGGTTTACAAGAAAATTGAGCAGAAAGTACAAAGTTTCTACTCTCTGTTCCCTACATGCACAGCCTTCCCCACTATCAATATATACTTTTTATTTTATTTTCTTCCCTACCACGTTATGGTTCAGCTTTCTTTGACCTAAGTTATTATCATATAGGTTTTCTTTAGCTTCCAAAATTATCCCGACATCTCTAACCTGCCATTGTCTCCTCTCCTATTCTCTCTGTTCTTGTGGATTTATACCTTTTTTTTTTTTTTAATCCCTGTAATGTTATCTTAGTTTTAAGTGTTAGGTCAGATAAAGGTATATATTTAATCGTGTTAGCCTATAAAATTGTATGTATATATTAGTAGGATCAAATTATATATACTGTTTGATGACCTGCTTTTTTAATTTAACAATATATGAACTACTTTCCATGTCAAAATATAAGACTCTCATCCTTTTCATGGCTGCATAGTAATTTATTTTTTATTACTTTCCTAAAAATAGATAATATGTAACATGATACAGAACCATTTATTTCATTTCCAAGTTTCCTCTTAGTGAACGTTTTGACATTTTTCAAATTTTTACCATTAAAACAGTGCTACAGTAAACTTAATCATGCATATATAAATTTTGTTATACATACCCAATTATTATTACTTTTTTAATTAGGCTCCATGCCCAGTGTGGAGCCTAATATGGGGCTTGAACTCACGACCCTGAGATCAAGACTTGATCTGAGATCAAGCACCTGACTCTTGGTTTCAGCTCAGGTTGTAAGATCAAGCCCCACATTGGGCTCCTCGCTCAGCGTGGAGTCTCCTTAAGAGTCTCTCTTCCTAGTCTCTCTGCCTCCTCCATGCTCCCTCCCTCTAAAATAAATAAATCTTTTAAAAAAAAAAAGAGTTGGATGCTTAACCAACTAAGCCACCCAGGCACCCCCTAATTATTTTCTTAGGATAAAGGCCATTGTAGGGGAATTTCTAGCTCAAGGGGTAGGCTTACTTAAACTTTTGAGAATTCCCAGATGGTCCTCTAAAATGTTGCCTTCTGCCAGTCATATAAGAATGCCCATTGACCCACACCCTTGCCACACTGAGCCTGCCTAGCCTTTTTGTTGCTGCCTAGCTGGTAGGTGAAAAAGGAATATTATTTTAATTATTATATTGTTATTGGTGAGATTGAACACTTGTATATGTTTTTTAATTGGCCATTATATTTGGTGACTTGTCTGCTCGTGTTCTGCACACCAGAGCTTCTCACATTTAATATGCACACAAGCCCAGTCCGCTGAGGAGCTTACTGAAATGCAGATTCTGATGCAGCAGATCTGGGGGGGAGGGGCTTGAATGACTCCATTTCTAACCAGCTCCCAGGTGATGCCAGTGCGGCTGGTGTGTGGCCCACACTTTTAGTAGCCCTTACAGTTTTTTCTTACTGATATACAAAAGCAGTTTATGTATTAAAAATATCACCTTGGCGCTCCCGGGTGGCTCAGTAGTTAAGCGCTCAGGCACAAGCAGCAGCAAAGCAAAAGTAAGGAGCGGTGCTCGCAGGAGTTCAGCTCTATGGTGTGCCTTTTCTACCGCAGGCAACAGATGCCCTTTATGAGGTGTTTGTGGGAAACAGGCTCCAAGCAGCTACGTTCCGACTCTTTCCTCAGCTTCTCATGACGCTGCTCATCCAGATACACCACAGCGTCGGTCTCACCATGTCTGATGTCGCCATCCCAAGTGGCCTCTACGCAGAACAGGAAATGTCTTCAGAGGTCACCCCTTTGTGGTACTGTCTGTTGTGATTTCAGTGACCTTAACTACCACGAAGCTCTAGGCGCTGTGGTAGACACAAGGATAGCTAAGATGTGGTCCCAGCCGTGGGAGAGCTTACAGTCGGCTATCGTGGGACATCAGGGTGAAATGCCCAGGAATCATTCTGGGCTCTCACTGGTTGGTGGTCTGGTTGTTTTATTGGCGCCAAGATAAATTCAGTAGAAATTTGTGGCACATGACTTTCTTTCAGAGGAAGTGCTATAATGTGGATTATAGAACACCTAACTAAAAGTCAGGAGAGCTGAGTTCTAATTCTCATTCATTTAACTAGCTGTGTACCTTGGGCAAATCTTCCTGTTGTTCTGTGCCTTGGTTTCCCTATATGTAAATTAGGTCAGGCTAGGTACTCTCCAAGGACCCTCTAGTTTTAGGATTCTCTAGTGTGATATCCAGCATACTAGTTCAGTAAGTAATAGAGATAGTTTATTTAATTTTTTTGAGTAATCTCTCCATCTAATGTGGGGCTCAAACTCATGAACCAAAGATTAAGAGTCACATGCTCTACTGACCCTGCCATGTGCCCCAATAGTGGGGGTAGTTTAAAAAACAATGTGGGGGGCACCTGGGTGGCTCAGTCAATTAAGCATCTGAGTCTTGATCTCAGGGTCATGAGTTCAGGCCCCTCGTTGAATTCATGATGGCGTAGAGCCCACTTTAAAAATAAATAATAAAAAGTAGTGTGGGTACATTTTATGAGAGGGTATAAATTGTATCTAAATAAAGCTTTTTAAAAAAAAACAATGGGTATGGGTTTAGCATCCCATATCATTTGTTTAATCATAGATTTCTTTTCAAACTCCCAGGGAAACAAAATCTGTTAGATTTCTTTATGCTAAAAATTTGTGTGAAGGGCCTTTCAAGTTATTAGAGCATTAGGAGTCTTTGGGGAAGTCTAGAAAGAAGAGAATTACCATCCAGAGCTATCAAGGCATGGCCCTCTTCAGTGAGAGAGCAGGGTGACTGTGTGCTGGTAAGTTGGAGGGACCTGTTCTATTCACTTGTACTGGTTTGGTTTGATTTAGCTTCGCCATGCAGGCTACAAAGACTCTCCTTCTCAGAACATTGTGCTGGCAGGAATTCAACATCATGGAAAAGAATAAAGGATGGACCCTCCTGGAAGGGAAAGAGTGCCATCTTCAGGGAGTATCTCTCCTTGCCAAGTAAGACTCCCTTGCCATGCACACCTGCTCTAAATCAGCACTGCTTTAGGTATTTTTCACCCTTTTAGTTAAAACAGCAACCAAGGTTGGATAACATCATAGGTTATGGGAACACCCATAATGCCTGGCAGATTTTTCAGAGGGCCTGCCACCGCCATACTGTCCTATGCACCTACAGCCAGGCAAAATCCTCACAGGGCCCCCAGCCCTGGGAATCATGCAGTCTGGATAGGAGCATTTCTAAGAGGTGTCCTGTTGGGTGTTGTGTTTTGCAGTGCATTGCTGGAAAGAAATCACCTCCTTGCACATAAAGTCATGTACTTGTTGGTCCCTCTTCTTAACAGAGGGAATGATAAACATAAGCTCACATCTGCAGGATTTTTTGTGGAGGTAAGATTCATTAGAAGCTGGATTCAGGGGGCAGTTGGGTGGCTCAGTATGTTAAGTGTCTGCCTTTAGCTCAGGTCATGATCCCAGGGATGGGATCGAGCCCCGCATCAGGCTCCTTGCTCAGTGGGGAACCTACTTCTCTCTGTCCCTCTGCCACTCCCTCTGCTTGTCCTCTCTTTCTCTCTGTCAAATAAATAAATAAATAAATATGTTAAAAAAAAAAAAAAAA
>NW_024424675.1:26451166-26461767 GCF_017311325.1 Ursus maritimus | reverse complement strand
AAAAAAAAAAAAAAAAAGAAGAAGAAGAAGAAGCTGGTTTCAGGAAGCCTGTAAAGCCACAGTACCTGCTTTCCTGGGCCCTATACAACTTCGTGGCAGGCTGGGATCCATTTCATGTGGGATAGAAATAGTCTCAGATTCAAGCCTACTGAAATTCTTCTTGCCATATATTGATTATTCGGCATTCCTTATATACCCACAGTGTAAGCATCACCCTGTAACATAGAGTTTTCAAAGGAAAATACATATTTTCAGTTGGTGGGAAGGTGGCTCTTTTCATGAAAAAGGGCTTAAAGGTAACTTCTTTGGCTAATTTCTGGGTTCTTTCAGCTTCTCCAGAGTCCAGTCGCTAGGAGACTTCCCAGCATATACTCTCTTGTCCGCTTGAAAGACTGGCTACATCATGGAAATAGTGTCTTCAAATTTCTTGCCCTAAGGGGACTGCGCTATCTTATCAAACACCAGGAGATGGTAGGAGGGGCCCCAGACCACTGATTCATAAGTCACAAATCAAACATACCCCAGAAAGAAACTGGTAACAGCTGGGAAGGAAATTGGGTAGCCTGGGAATAGGAGCAAGTAGGAATACAGCCCTTTGTACCTTTTAAATTTTATGCCTAGAAAATATGTAAGTACCAACTGAAGTATTTCATGAAATCATAAGAAATAAGTCCAAGACATGGATAGTCATAATATTTGAAACCTATAATTTGTGTAGGGAGGTACCCTCACTATCATCACAGCCAAGGTGACATTCAGGTGTCCTTTTATGTCTTGTACCATGTTGCCCTAAGGAGTACATTGGATAAGACCATGATATCTGCTCCCAGGATGCGTATCCTCTAAACAAGGATTACTGACATTCATGTTGAAAGAGAGCTCATTTTCTATAGGCCTAGCTAGAAACTAGGCCTGGGTGAGATAGAAAGATCAACCCCTGGGACTTCAATTTTATCACTTGAGTTCTATTTTTTTAATAGTTAAATGCGTATATATATCTGAAACAAAGATGACAGATGCTAGCCCGTTAATTCTGGTTGTTTGGATACACAAATATTTGTTGCCTTATTCTGTTTACTTTTTACATGTATGTTTTAAACTTTGAAACTCTGAGATTACTTCCTTTGGGGAGTTTCAGAAGAACAGAATCCCAATTCAGAATGGGAAGGACCCTTAAGTGTCCTCAGTCAATTTCTGCTTGAATTCCTGCAAGGAATCTTACTGCCTCTGGATACATTCCATATTAGAGAACGCACTATGACCTGAGCTAGCCATTCTACTTTCTTTCATTGTAAGCGATTTCTTACATTAATCCGTAGTCTATTACGGGACCGTTCCCACCTGGTCCCACTTCTGCCTTATGAGGCAACTTTCAACAGCTCTGCCCCTTCTCTACGAATCAGCCCTGCCAATACTGAGAAGGCAGTCATGCCCTCTTTACTTTTCTGTTCTCAACTAGCCAGTGCTACCAAACATTCAACAAGCACCAGGTACTGAGTAAAGGTGGGGAGCCCTACTTTGGTACCAGATGAAGTGCTTTCAGGAGGGTGATGGTGTACTCCCTTTGGGCACACAGAGGGAAGGCATCAAGAGCCTGTTGCCATGCATCGTAGACCTCTTACGTGAAACCGACGAGAAGATTGTTTTGTTGGCCATCCAGATACTCCTGCAACTCGTTGAGACAATGGATTTCACCACCTTGACAGCCATGATGAAGACCCTGTTCTCCCTATTTGGTGATGTAAGACAATGAGAGAGGAGAGACTTTCCTAGGGGAGGGTAATTGCCATAACAGCATATAGAAATTGGGATAGTAATAAATAGACTCTGTTTTATATAGTTCTTTTTTGTTCATAACACTTTCAAATCTCTCTCAAGACCCTTCCAGGTAACTTGTGATGTTGATAGGACTGGTGTTACTGTTTTTCAGATTTAAAAAAAAAAAAAATACAAAACTGAGATGTAGAGACTTGCCAGGGTAGCACCCTGATCATGGATTGGGGAGGGAGTTTGTAAAAGAAAAGACGTCTTTCAGGGGGCAATCAGGACTAGGTCAAGGTGGTGGACTATACCTATGTCCCCATCCCAAATCCCAAAGATTAAAAAAAAAAAAATACACGGAGCACAATGAACCACATCCTTGGAAGAGTCAAGTATGGCGAGGCCGGGATTCTAAACTGCAGCAAAACAGCTTGTGTGACTAGTGAATATAGTATCAGGCACAAGCTGTGCTGACTACATTTCTCATTTGCAGAGTGAGAGAACAACCAGTACTACAAAACAGCAGGTCTTGCTATCTTTATGTATCTATTTGGCTTCTTGCCCTCAGCTGCCTATGCTTAATAGCCTTATGTGAGGACTGGCGTTTCAACCAACCTAGCCCTTATAAGTTAAGCATGAACACTTTCAGTGACTTGCTTCCCTTTGGATACTCCCTTTGTAGGTGAGACCTGATGTTCATCGTTTCTCCATGACCCTCTTTGGAGCCTCTGTAAAATCTGTGAAATACACAGATAAGAAGGGTGTAGAGAATCAAGTCCTGGACAGCTTGGTCCCCCTGCTTCTGTATTCTCAAGATGAAAATGATGCAGTAGCTGAGGTAATCCCTCTGTCAACTCCTTTCCTGCCCGAATAACTTCTAATCCAGAGCCAAATCTGCAAATAAGCATTCCATCTTTGAGGGCAGGGACTTTGTGGTACCATCTTTATTCACCATTTCCTATAGCACAGTCTACCTTTCAATTATTTTGCCTAAGTGAATTGTGTGAAAAATCTTACTCCTTATTTCTATATAGCAAATCATGGCCCTTTGTGGGTAAGAACAATATATTATACCTTTTTGTAGCCCCACCCCAATATTTAGCCTAGCACAGAGCCTAAAGACAGTGCCGAATTCAACAAACTCTTTTTGTTGACAATGGCAATATTCCATTATCTTTTCTTTTGTTCAAGAACTGCCTTCTGCCTTTAGACAAATAGACTTGTGTTGAGGCTAAGTCAGAAATAGTAGCTTCTCAGACAATCTAGGGAAGGCTTTACATCTCCTTAATCTCCTAAGAGTTTTCTTTTTTTTTTTTTTTAAAGATTTTATTTATTTATTTGACAGAGATAGAGACAGCCAGCGAGAGAGGGAACACAAGCAGGGGGAGTGGGAGAGGAAGAAGCAGGCTCATAGTGGAGAGCCTGACGTGGGTCTCGATCCCGTAACGCCGGGATCACGCCCTGAGCCGAAGGCAGACGCTTAACTGCTGTGCCACCCAGGTGCCCCCCTAAGAGTTTTCTGCCATAGAGTTGTGGGGAGGATGTCATCATCTTTAGTCCTGTCCCATACCTCAGGAGCCTGTCCTGTCCAGCTAGCCATTTGAAAGATTCCAAAGTGCTAACTATGACCACCAGTTACAACAGTACAGAGGTGTGTTTAGGCTGCAAGGATTCTGGGAAAATGCTGGAGATTTCCACTACCCGTACTCCCCATTACAGAAATAAAAGCAGGATCAGAAACAAGACTTAAGATTATGGTGGGCCCTGGTACCTTAACCTGGGGGAGATATTATAGTCTTGTAACCAGAAATATGGAATATTTCAGGGACACCTGATGGCTCAGTCAGTTGGGCATCTGCCTTTGGCTCAGGTCATAATCTCAGGGTCCTGGGATGGAGCCCTGTGTTGGGCTCTGCTCAGCAGGGAGTCTGCTTCTCCCTCTCCCTCTGCTCCTCCCCAGCTCATGCTCACCCTCTCTCTCTCTCTTGCTCCATCACTCTCTCAAAAAGATAAATAAAAATCTTTTTGAAAAAAGAAATATGAAATATTTCAGACCCCAATAAAGTTTAGAGTAGATCTCCCCAAACAAGTGATGGAAAAGTATACCCTGTAGGGGTCACAGATATGTGGATGCATTGATACTCATCTCACCCCCTGCTCCCCATCAGCCCTTGGCAATCAGGCAAGGCATAGGGTAGCCAAGGCTCTGGGCTTACTTTCTTTCAAACCTTGAACGATCCCTAGCCTTGTCTTCAAGGCTCTTCAGAGGGTAGCCTAAGCAGAAAGGTGAAATCTAACATTAAACAGGTTAGGAATCACTAACACGGAGAACATAGTCTACCACCCACTGTAATGAATAAAATAGGAATAAATCATGCACCTATCCCCAGTTGAATTCCCCCAAGAACAATCATCCTGAATTTTATTGTTATCACTTCTGTGGTAATATTTTTTCATGTTTTAAAATTTTACATGTAGAAAAAAACTTTGTATGTTGTATCATTTATAAATCTTTTACCAGCTTGCTCTTTTTTGCTTATTTAGCGTTGTAAGATTTGCCCACGTTGTGGGCTCCAGTTCATTTATTCTCACTGCTATATAGAATTGCATCTCGAGGATATCTTCACACTTCTCCAGTGTTCCTATTCTTGGATATTTAGATTGTCTCCAGTTTTTCATCATTAAAATGTTGCGATGAGTATTCTTTTACCTATTTCTTTGTGTACCTGTGTGAGAGTTTCTAGAGGGCATAAACCCAGAAGTAGAATATCTGGGTACCTTTAACTTTACTAGATATTTACAAATAAAGTAGCTGAACTAACGTGTATTCCCATCAGTCCCCAAAGGAATTTTCATGGCCCAAATCTAGTGGACCTGGGACAAGGTGTTCGCTTGAATACTCCTAAGAGGTGGTATGTGGTACATGAGAGACATTCTGAGAGCCATAAATAGAGAAGAAGCCCACTTGCTAAATTTTGCTCAAGCATCTGGATCGGGAAGGGATCAGTACTGTCCAGAATTCCTTCCAAGCCAGAGGTTCCACAAGGACTGTGAGAAGAGGAGCTCCACTTCCCTGTGTAAAGTGACAGGAGACTGACATGGGAGCAGCAAGCGGGGGAGGAGGAGAGCCCTATCTCTAGCGCATGGGGTAGCGGGAACCCCTGCCCCAATCCCTGCTCTGGTATCAAACCGGATAGCTCTCACTTCTGTCTTAGACCAGTGGTTTCTACATCCTCCCCACAACTCTGCAGGCTTCTTGGGCCCCCTTGAGGGGGACTGTTTGGGGAAATTGAAAGAGGGGAGGACTCTGGTTCCTTTCCATTCCTGCCCTCACTTTAGCCAGTTTTATTTGAAGGAAGGTTACCTCAGCTAAAAAATGCTTGAAGATGCTGATCTCTGATCATCCTTTTCACAGGAAAGCAGGCAAGTCCTAAGAATATGTGCCCAGTTCCTGAAGTGGAAGCTGCCCCAAGAAGTGTACTGCAAAGACCCCTGGTACATCAGCCCCAGTGAAGCTGGAGCAGTCTGCACATTCTTTGTATGTGAGCAGTAATGGCTTTGTTCACACTTTTATATGCTAGCGTACTTATTTTTTCTGACATATTTTTTAATGGAGGAACACAAGATAACGGAAACATTTCCCATCCCTTTTCACGTCAGTAGCTAATCTCCATGACCTGTCTTATACTGGGAATCTATTTCTCTAGTTTCCTGCCAGCTGAATCACAGACTCACTTTCTATTCCCACCTTTCCTCATAAAAAAAGACTCTCTTTTGAATTCTTGGAAGCCCCCACTAATCTGGGTCAGGGGCTATGGAGTCAGGTTGATAATAGTACAGGCTTAAAAAACTGTTTAGGGAGTGAATTGAACTGGAGTTGTGTATTGCCTTTACAATGATCTCTAATCCTTTTCTTGGATATAGTGGATTGTTTTACCCTCTGTTAGAGCACGTTTAGGGAGCCCCAAGCAAGGGTTGCCATGCAGCTGTAGGCCATGCAGCGTGACGGCAGCATGCCACTGGCTCTGCTAGGACCCAGATGCCATCCTTTCTCGTCACAAACTTGACAAAGGCTACTGGGGCCCATCTCAGGGGCAGGCTGGAGCCAGGGCAGTTTCAGCATCCGTGGTTTTCTGGACATCTGACTCTAGGACTGCTGGGATCCTACTACGAAGAAACAAGGACTGACTCTTCCCAGGGGTCTTCCATATGTGTAACCTGTTTAGGACCCAGTGCAGGCTCCTCTGATCAGACTTACGGGGCTAGGAAGCCCCACAGTGCCATTGTGTCAGGCTTTCCACAGAGTAGTATCTCTCTGACCTGTACCAGGACCTATATCCGAGGCACTGATGACAGTATTTACAGCAGAAATTCAGTGCTCTCAATGCATAGGATTATAGGTTGTCCATGTGACATCATAAGATCTATGGGAATAGATTCTGATGGTCCTCCTCCTTCCCTGAGCTGCCGATCTTTGTAACAGAACTAGTGAGAGGTACATTTATTCGTCCAGGAAGCACAACACATCCAGTATGCAACAGGCCGTGGAGACCCAGAAACATGGCGAAGATATAAACTCCCTAAGAGAGCTTGCTAGCTAGTAAGGGCGATAAAACCTCTGTGGAAAATTAGATAGAAACTCAAGATGAAAAATGATAGGTGCCAAGAGAGGGGTACCTGCAGAAGTGCTCAGAGCCGAGTGAGGTCGGGAAGGCAAGAGTGATCAGGGAAGAGCCGATAGGGGGGCAGAGCTCAAGGCAGAGCTGAGGGAACAGAGAAAACTTAGATACAGAGAAGTGGAGATGGACTTGGAGGCATCACGGGCACGACCTGCAGCACGAGGGACTGTGAGCATGGTGTATCCGGAGGATGTAACTTGGCCTAGGGACTTGTTATTGTGGCATAACATCAATTAAGCAACTGCAGTTACTGTTCCAAGCACCATGTTCTATGTGTCTAACA
The DNA here is from genome assembly GCF_017311325.1 of Ursus maritimus. NCBI lineage: Eukaryota > Metazoa > Chordata > Mammalia > Carnivora > Ursidae > Ursus > Ursus maritimus. The sequence goes on along the minus strand of NW_024424675.1, from coordinate 26,455,044 downwards.
TCTGGCATCGTCCCTGGCTCTGGAAACTACAGTGAGGCTGACAAAAACAGTGGTGTACTTCACTCCTTTCTACTCTTACTTTTTTCCCCACTTAGGGAAAAAAATGCCAGGGCAAAGTTAACCTCCTCGCCCAAACATTGATGTTCTCCAAGAATGCAAAACTTCCTATCAGAAGAGCAGCAGTCTTATTTGTAGGTATAAGCAATCCTTTCATTTCTACAGTCACTTTATCCTCTATTTTCCCAAATTGTGTTGTTGAGTATCCCCAGTCTTTATGAATATGGCCTTGAAAACTCTTCTTTGGAGAAAAGGGCTGTTATCTCTAGGTAACTATCAGGCACTTGAAAGTCAGGTTTTTAGGATCTGTCCAATTATCAAAAGGCCAGTTCTGCCAACTGCTTAGAGCCAAAGCCAGACCACAGCCTCACTGACTTTATCCTGCATTTAGGACTCTTATTAAAGCACATGGATCACAGTGAGCTCAAGATGAAGGGCACTGACTGGATAAAGAATGGTGAGTGATCACACACTTGGGTTTGGTTTGGGGTGCGTCACATTTCGAAAGGGATCTGAGGTGGTGACTGTGGGCAGGCTCTCTGACAAAGCTTAGAACCAGACAGCCTGACTTTTGCAGTAATGAAGACCTTGGAGACCTCAAGTGAATGACAGTCTCACCGGAGCCCAAATCCCCCCCCCCCTCATTAGGAAAGGACACGACCCTATTTGTCTGGAAACCAGATTTGATGAGTGTCTCAGGAACAATTCCTGGTTTCATCTAGAAATACCATCTTAGTAAATTATGCCGATAGTTCACAAGTACCACAGAGATGACTGCAGCACTGTTTTCTATAAGCGGTTGTCCTGTGAGGTGGCAGGACTTGGTAATACAGAGGGTTACAGTCGTATAAGGCAACCACCATGTAAAAGGTTTCCTGACTTGTCAGTGAGTGGAAATTTTCTATAACTGTACAACTTTGAGGATTTAGCACTCAAAGAATTATTTATTCCCACTTAAGAAGTACTCCTACAATTAGAAAATGCCATGAAATGCCAAGCCTCACAACCCAAAAAAGTATGTACAATGAGAACCAAATTAAAATCCTGGGGGCGCCTGGCTGGTTCAGTCAATAGAGCATGAGACTCTTGATCTTGAGTCATGAGTTCAAGCCCCACGCTGGGTGTAAAGATTACTTGAAAATAAAATCTTTAAGGGGTGCCTGGGTGGCTCAGTTGGTTAAGTGTCTGACTCTTTGTTTTGAATCAGGTTGTGATCTCATAGTTGTGAACTCATGGTCCTGGGATTGAATTCCACTTCAGGCTCCACGCTCAGCAGGGAGTCAGTTTCCCTTCTCCTTCTTCCCCTCCCCCCATGCACTCTCTCTCTCTCTCTCAAATAAATAAATAAATCTTTAAAAATCCTTTAAAAAACTAAAATAAAATCCTGAACAATTCACTGCTTTTAAAATAAAAATATGTAACTGGTAAAATAGCCAGAAGCTGGACCTTATTTAAGAAAGATTATGAGGGGGCGCCTGGGTAGCACAGTTGTTAAGCCTCTGCCTTTGGCTCAGGGCCTGATCCCGGCGTTATGGGATCGAGCCCCACATCGGGCTCCTCCGCTGGGAGCCTGCTTCTTCCTCTCCCACTCCCCCTGCTTGTGTTCCCTCTCTCGCTGGCTGTCTCTCTGTCCAATAAATAAATAAAATCTTTGAAAGAAAGAAAGAAAGAAAGAAAGAAAGAAAGAAAGAAGATAGATTATGAGAGGGGTGCCTGGGTGGCTCAGTTGGTTAAGCATCTGCCTTCGGCTCAGGTGCCGACCCCAGGGTTGGGATCAAGCCCTGCAGTGGGCTCCCTGCTTAGTGGGAAGCCTACTTCTCCCTATCCCTCTGCCTGCTGCTCCCCCTGCTTTGCTCTCTCTCTTTCTCTCTGTCAATAAATAAATGAAATCTTTTTTTTTTTTTTTAAGATTTTATCCATTTATTTGACAGAGAGACAGCCAGCAAGAGAGGGAACACAAGCAGGGGGAGTGGGAGAGGAAGAAGCAGACTCCCAGCAGAGGAGCCCAATGTGGAGCTCGATCCCAGGACTCTGGGATCATGCCCTGAGCTGAAGGCAGACACTTAACAACTGAGTCACCCAGGCGCCCCTAAATGAAATCTTTAAAAAGAAAAAAAAAATTATGCGAGGGACGCCTGTCTGGCTCAGTTAGTAGAGCATGCAACTCTTGGTCTCAGGGTCATAAGTTTGAGCCCCACATCAGGGGTAGAGTTCACTTAAAATAAATTAATTAATTAAAAAGAAAAAAATTATTTGTATAAAAAGATTATGAGAAATATCAGGTAGACTTGTGGTGATGATCATTCTACAGTATAAACAAATGCCAAATCATTATGTTGCGCACCTGAAACTAATATAATGTTTTATGTTATATGTCAGTTATACCTCAACAATAACAAAAAAGGCAAAAAAAAGAAGTTTTTAAAAAAGGAAGATCATGCCACTTTTCTCTGACTACTCCTACCTCCCCACAGCAATCAGAAGAAGAAAGAAAGAAAGAAAGAAAGAAAGAAAGAAAGAAAGAAAGAAAGAAAGAAAGAAAGAAAGAAAGTCACATAGATCCTTTTATTCTATGAGGCAGGATTCCACACGGTTGATTCTATTCAATTAAAAGGAAATTATTTTCTAATCTAAAACAATGGGGAACCAAAGTTCCTTTTCCATTCTAAAGTCATTTTTGTAGATCTCTATATGAGCCATATGAAATTGCCAGTCTGTAGGGCAAGTAACATTCTCATGCGGTTCAGCCTTGTGGAATAATCCCACCCTCTTCCTTCCCTAATGGTGGCTTATCTGTCTTAGAATAGGGTGTTCTAGCACTCTTTTTTAAACAAATTTATGTCATTTACTGCAGGTAATTTTTAAGCTAAATTTAAATGGAAAAATAACAAAATTTTAAATATGAATTTAAACTGACTTTATGACAAAATAAGTTTCTAGTCCTGTAGATTCCAAAACTGATATCTGCTTCTTCATGTATTCTGTGAAACAGATAGATCTTAATGCAAGAAATGAAAGAAACTAAAAATCATATTCCATTTTGGAAATAAACATGAATTTAAAGATTAAAATGCTACTTAAGAATTTAAAATCTCAGGGACGCCTGGCTGGCTCACTTGGTGGAGAATGCAACCTTTGATCTCAGGGTTGTGAGTTCCAGCCCCATATTTGGTGTAGAGATTACTTAAAAATAAGATCTTTAGGGGCACCCAGCTGGCTCAGTCAGTTAAGCATCTGCCGTCGGCTCAGGTCATGATCCCAGGGTCTTGGGATTGAGCCCTGCGTCGGACTCCCTGCTTAGTGAGGAGTCCACTTCTCCCTCTCCCTCTGCTCCTCCTCCTGCATGCATGCTCTCTCTCTCAAATAAATAAATAAATAAATAAATAAATAAATAAATAGAATCTTTAAATAAAATAAAATAAAAATAATTTTAAAAAAAGATGAGATACCGGTATGACTTTTTCTGTCAAAATGGCAAAGACTACTAATTAATATTCAACATAGAGATGTTAAGGGAAAGCTGACATCTTTTTTTAAGTTTACTTTTTATTAAAAAACAAAAATAAAAAAGTTTATTTTTTTTTAGTAATCTCTACACCCAGTGTGGGGCTTGAACTCACGACCCTGAGATCAAGAGTCACATGCTTTTCTGACTGAGCCAGCCAGTCACCCAAAAACTGACATTATCATACACTGTGCTGGTATGAGCATAGATTGATACACCTTTTTTATAGGGAAGTTTGGCAATATGTATCAAACCCTTTAAGTAAATATATACTTTGATTTATCAATCTCACTGGTAAGAATTTAACTTACGAAAA